>NC_092453.1:12389043-12564043 GCF_036169615.1 Heliangelus exortis
TCAGAGATTGGGTACAAAAAAACCATTGCAGAGTCAGCCTGCATGCTGAAAAACAAAGAAAAACACAAAACATATCCTGCTCAGGGTGAAATAAGCTCCATGGAATCAAATTTTAGACCCTAAAGAAAAATATCAGCCAGCTCCTGTACATTTGGAAGGAGAGGAAGACCCTTCAGCCCCTCAAACCTGAGGCAATATTTTCCTGTGGCCTAAAAAAGAATTCAGGAAATCAGCTCAGGACCCAGACCCCAAAGTGATTTGATGAGCAAAGCTGGAAGCAGCAGATAAATCAAGTCATCTCAGAATCTAAAATTATTTATTCTTTTTTTTTTCCCCCCCTCAGTTTTACTTCTGGAATTCAGGTAAGCCAGAAGAACTTGATTTCTTTTTTTTCTTTTTTTCCTTCCTTTCCTTTTTTTTTTTTTTTTTTCATATTCTCTTTGCATTTGGGCTTTTTTTCTGATAAAATTTCAATCAACTACCTTAACATCCCATGGTTTTTCATAATAAATCTGCTGGCCAGAGTCAACCTCAGCCTCCATTAGAAAATCAGGAGAAGCAGCTGAATCTGATGATATTTTTAGTTTCCTTTGCAAGAGCATTATTTGAGGAGAATATTTGCATTATTTATACTTGGAAAAAACCAGCAAGGCACACACAGCCTCCAAGTTTTTGGAAACCAGTATAACCAATACCCAAGCCAAGACATCCAACCAGTGGTTAGAAGCATGACTGCTGACCCATCTGATGAAAAATCCATGAAAAAATCAGGATTTTGGGAAGATTTACCAGGTGCCAGCCTGGATTTGTGCTCCTGTTGGCCTTGCCCAAACCCTCGAGCATCTTGATGGGAATGTTCCATTTTCCAGACTTCCAGAATTAGGGAGGAAAAATCAGTCTGGGTGCTCCAAGAATTGATTCTCTTTGGTCCCCAAATGACCAAAAACCAGGAGCAGCCTTCCCATCCAACTTGCATGGCATTACCAAGTGACCAAAATTATCAAAACTGAGACAAATCTCAGCCCCTGATTATAAATTCTAATTTTTATATTGATTCAAGGCCCAAACCCCTTTTTTTGGGGATAATGCTGTGCTGGAAAGCACCAAATGGAAGGGACAAAAACTGCTGCTGTGCCAGGTGCAGCTGAGAATCACATGAGTCAAAAAAAGAAAAGAAATTAAAGAGGCTCAAAACTTAATGGAGAATCAAGCCTCAAAGTAACAAACAGCATCCCACAGTGACTCTGGTTATAAAGTGCTTCTGTCCCTCTGTGTTTCCTTGGTTTCATGAGTACAATAAATACTAAATGTCACTTTCTAGGGCTGCTCCCCAGCAGAGCTTCAGAAATAAATTGATTTTCTTAGAGCTCCAATGAATCTCCAAAGAGGGAACCTGAAGGATGAGGTTCATAAAATGTTGCTTTTAATAAAGTGTCGGGTGAAAACATAGGGGAGAGATGAAAAGGAGCTGAAAATGATGCAAGCAATGGGGAACCTCAAAAGAAAAGAAGATTTTTTTTCTCCTACTAAAGGCAGAGGTGGCCACTGAGGTTGAGGATGGAGACTTTGGGTGGAGAGAGCAGCTCTGATTTCCAGAGCCAAACAATACAGTGAAAAATTGGGAAGAAAACCAGAAAGATCTGGATATAAAATTCCAAAGGTGGGTGAAAGGTGAACCTTTGGGGCCTCTACAGAGCAGAGGATGAGGGAATGGGCCAAACCATCCAAGAGAACACAGCAATTTGCTTTTTTCAGAAGAATTCCAACTTTATCCAGCATGAAACCTTCCTACTCAGCATGGGAGGGCTCAGATTTGGAGCTGAGATTTATATAAAATCTCTATCTATATAAAATCTATATCTATATAAAATCTATATCTATAAAAGATCTATATATAAATCTATATCTATATAAAATCTCTATCTATATAAAATCTATATCTATAAAAGATCTATATCTATAAAAGATCTATATATAAATCTATATCTATAAATAAAATCTATATCTACACCTATATCCATATCAAAACACCATCTACAAACCAACTTGCTCTTTATTTACCTCCTTACCTATTTAATTTATTTATCCTACACTGAATTAAAAAAGAAATAAGGAAGTTCCTCAGCTGAATTAGCTCTGTTTTGATAGTTTTAAAGGCCTGTTTGGGTGGGTTTTTTTTTTTTTTTTCCTCACCAGATGGTATGAATTCAACACTTAAAGCTTTTTTTTTTTTTTCCAGTCTGTGTTTGGGTGGCAGCAAACCTGGTTATTTATTTCTTTTGAACACAGAGGGGTGTTCTGGGGTAGCCAAAGCATTTGGGGCCAACTTGACACCCTACAATTACCTCCCAAAACCAGGAAGGTTTAGAACATCATCTGCAAAAAGATGATGAAGATGGGTGTAAAAATTCATCAGTGAGAGATATTACAGATGGTTGTAAGCAGCAAGCCTCCAGTAGGCTGAGAGCTGATTAACTATTCATTAAGGAGATGTTAACCACTCATTAACCCTTTGGGAAGGATGGATGTGCAGAAAATTCAGATTATGTGACACCAGCTTTGCAGGGAGGTTGGGTGGAGGACAAAAAAGTCACCAGCTCCCTGCTCTGGTTGGTTTTTAGCACTAAAATCAAGTTTTAGTGCTCACCTATGTGAGGAATTATGAATTAGGGTATTGTTTATTAAGATTTATGTTAAGTGTAAGGGTTAAAACTACTAAAAGACATGAAATCGCTTAGCAAGCTAAAATAGTTACAGACATGAAATCGCTTCTGCAAGCTAAAATAGTTACAACTGCTAAAAGACAGGAAATCGCTTATGCAAGCTAAAACAGTTACTATTCCGCTTCTGCAAAGCTAAGATAGCTGCCAGATGTTCCAGGACCGACAGAAACATGACAGACAACCCCATATAAGGACATATGAATGAGGGGTCAACTATGAGATAAGGGAGGAAGACTTTTTACTTCGGCCTCAACGACCACCAGGAGGTAGAAAACGAACCCCCAATAACAACTCAAGCACGCGCAGAGTACCTCTACTACTTCACGAACACAGAAATAAAGGTGTATAAAAAAGGAACTGTTTGACTGCTTAGCGCGGCAGTTGGCGGAGCACAGACTCCCCTGCCGTCCAGCGCTGCTTTTGCTCATATTCTACTTGCTATAATAAATAAAATTTTAATTGGATTATGATCTATTGTGGTCTCAATTTATGACACCTACTCTGTCAGGATGCTTGGAAATATTCACCTTTTATCTGATTTGATGGCCAGGGGGTATTTTGGGCACCTCTATGCCCAAAATGATATTTTCCACTCTTTCCAGCTCAAAAAGCTGGTGGCAAATCCATCACCAGCTCCCAACCAGCCAGGAGTTTGTGTCCCTGAGATTTTTTTTTTTCTCTGCATCCTGGGAACCAAGTCAGAAGAGCCACCAGAGAGAAATGGCAAGAAAAAGCAGCAAGAGATAAAAATAAAATATCCCAATGAATAAAACTCACAGTTTAACAGCTTCCATTCAACTTTTTCCCAGGATGATTTCACCCTCTGCTTCTCTGCCTTTACTCCAGAACTTTCCAGCAGCACTGCCAAGATTCCAAGAGGTCCCAGCAGCATTCCAGGGTGTAAAAATTTCTCCCAATGTATTCACCACCAAAAAGAGGCTTTTTTCCAGCAACCTAGCAACCCCTTTCTTCAAAAAAAAATATTTCTTGCCAGCAATAGCAGACAAACCTGAGTCCGTGGTCCTTGTTCTGCATCTCATGTTGGGGAGGACATGGTCAGAAGAGTTGGGGTCAGTTTTTTGCCTTCTTTGGGGGAAACAGAGAGCAGAAAATTCACCTTTTCCCTCCAAGGGACACGATTCAGCTCCCAAAAACATCTAAAACCCTGGGTTTTAGGCTTGGGCTGAGGCTGCCCTGGAGACAAGGACCATTCTCCATCCCTAATAATCAAAAATTATCAGCTTGCCATGTGAAAATTATAAATACATACAATAAAACCACCTTTAAATTATTTGACAGGACTATTTAAAGCCAAGCAGCAATAAAACCAAAGAGCACCAAGCATTCCTGTTGAGAGATGAAGCTGTACAGCTGGTTGGAGACCTGCAACTCCAAGGGCTAGAAGCACAGGAAGATATTAGAGAGCATTTTGTTGCACCAGACTGGGAGGAAAAAAACGAACAAAACAACTGTTTTGGAAAGAATTCTACTCTAGAGAATTTGGATGAGCCCCTGCTACCCCTGAGCCAGGCTATAACTGTTCTTACAAAAAAAAATTCAATATATATATGTATGTCCTTGAATAAAAAGGGATTCTATAATGTATCAAGTTTAAAATAGGGAATAAAACCAAGAAAAAATATTAAAAAAAAAGTGGGTTTTCTCCCATTAACAAGAATTGCTATAGAGGGAATAGGGAAATGTGCCAGGAAAGCAGAACTAATGGCTGATAAACAACAGCACCTTTAAGTAAGAAGAGCTATCACCTACCTCCACCCAGATGAATTATTCACTCTTGTTTGGGATGCCAAAAAGGTTTTTGTGCTCCTACAAATAGGCTTGAAAATCCCTGCTGGGTTTCCCCCCAGGTGAGCTGAGATCCCACCTGCAAAAATCACATCCAGCTCCACAAAGAACTCCTCCTGGAAAACTGAAGAGTTGCAAAGGCAAGAGGAGCTCAAAAGGAGCTTCAGAGGGACAGTTTCAGTGTGCTTCTATTTTGAAATAACATTTCTTTGGCTGTTATTCTGTATTAAACTTCAGAGAGGGTTCTGGTGGCCAAATGTGATCAAAACAACTCCAAAAAATCATCATTTTCCAACCATCATCATTTTCCAAGGGTTTTTCGCCAACACCAGCATTGCTTTCCCACCCAGGATTGACATCCATCCCAATCCCACTGCTAAATGTCACCAAATATGATCAAAACAACCCCAAAAAATCAAGATGCAGAGCACTGACAAACACAGCTGAGAGCACTGAGATGGGTTCCCCAAGGGATAAATTATGACAGTGGGGTTTTTAGTTGTTTTAAAACCTTGAAAATTAATTAACATGAAGCTCACCAAGAGATGAACTTGTGGCAGTAACTGGAATTATTTTTGAGGTCATTAGAAATCCTACAAACTCCCTTTTTTCTCCAGGGTGTTTCATCAGGAGGATGTTGGGCTTCTTGACCAAGCTGCACCTTATTCGTTAACACATTTAGAGGAAAAAGAAGTTTAAAATTCCTATTCCCCATTTATAAAAGGAAGATTTTGCCTGCACTGGTAGTATGCCAGGTTGCATTAATTCCCCTCTTCCGAGCATCACTGGAATATTTGGAAATTTTGCTTTGTGTTTTGAAACATTTGGGGATTCCTGCAAGAAGTTTATAGGAAATTAAGGAAGATGAACATCCCCATGTGACTAAAATATCATTAGGATGGAAAAGACCTCATAAAATCCAAAGATCTAATTATCTATAGTCGAGGTATAGGACATCAAACATTTTAGGTGTTGAGTATCTTAATATTTAGGAACTACCTTCCCCCAAAATAACTTTATTTTAAGCTAATAATTCACCTATCTTTGTTCACACTTGAAGCATCATCCAGAATGGAAATTACTCTCACAATAAATCTGATGAAACCCAGATTTCCACGTCTACAGATAACACAAAAACTTGGATTTTTGGCATTCAAAATTTCCTTTTCTCTCCCTTCAAATGTAGAAATGTGCTGACCAGTTGCTCCCCAGTTCCCTGTTCTCACCTTCTCCAGATGCTGCTTATTTCTAAAGCAAATATATTAAAGAAAAAAAGTATTTAACATTTATCATGTTGCTTTTTCTTACTATTCTTATTCCTATTTGCAACCCTACAGCCTCAAATTGTGCTACATATCCCCTTTACCATTTTTTTTTAAAGGGAATTAAAATGCAATGCAGGTTTTTACCTTTTAATTCAGCCTTTTGCTGAACACCCCAGCATCGCTTTGGGTGAATTATTCCTTCCAGTGGTGAATATACAGCTGATTGCAACATTTTTTTCCACTTAGGAATGATGCAACCAAATACAGATTATTCACAAGGCAAGGAGATAAAATTTTTCAGGGAGTTAAAAAAAAATAAATAAATTACAGAAAACAAAACAGGTCCTCAGCTTTCAGACCAAGCAATTCAGGTATAGAAATTGCAAGAAAAATTATGGTTTAATGTTTCCTCTTTTACATTCACACGGGCACTGTCCAACCCTGATATTCCAGACACCTCCATAGAAACCTCAAGGATAACCAGGACTGAAAAAAGAGCTTCCCACAAACATTTTCTCTTTTTAAAATTGAATTTTTCTTTGGAAATCACATTAAAATCACACAAAATTCACAATTAAAATTCACAAGATTAAGAAATTAGAGAACCAAGTGAAAATAATTTCTGCTATTAATAGTAATGATTATTTTAACAATTAAAGGGTTTTCACATCCCTGCTTGGAGCTCCATCTGGATTCTCCCCTACACAAAAGCTCCTATACCTTGGGACACATCTCCCATCAAAAATCTTGGGAATTCAATTCCTGGGACACTTTCCATCAAGCCCAGTCCAAGATGAGTTTGCAGAGCAGCCACATCAATTATCCAGGTTATCATGGAAGCACCAAAAGCACAACTTGATTCTTCAGCAACCTCAACTTGGAGGTTCTGAAGAACTTCCAGACCTTGAGTTTCTTTGCTGGGTTCAAATTAAAACTCAGCCTTTTCCATGCACTCCTAGATGGTGGAAGAGCTTTTTCCCTGATGGAATGAGACATTTCCTCCCCAAATCACAGCTGTTCAGTTCCATCAGAGGTTGTTATTTCAACTACAGCACCAAGGGGCAGTTTTCCTCCCTCCACAGCTCTGAAACCAGCTGCTCATTAAAGAGCTGACAATAAAACTCTTTCATTTGTTCCTGGAAGATGCCCAAGAATCCATTGGAACCCCAGTTCTCCAAACCTTGAGCCAAATGGGATGAGATGGCACCAACTGATGCAGAAAGGGCACAAGGACATCCCCTGCCCTGTCCCTCACACATCCCCCTTCACCAAATCAGATATTTCCACTCCCTCAGCCCCTCTTTGAGCACCAACCTCAGGTTCCATCTTCCTCCTCATCCTGAAGCATTTTGGGGTCCAAAACAAAACATCTGGAGCCCCTCACTTCACACACAACTTCCTGACCTCTTCCATGCTGGATCCTCCACTCCTTGAGGAGCAGCCGTGGGCTCCAAGAGCAAAGTTGATGGCTCACAGCTTGGTATCATCTGTTTCTCTCCTCCACACTCTCCACCCAACTTCCCCACTCAGTTTTTCATGGAAAAAAGAGCAGCAAGACATGAGGAAACAGGGATGCTGCCCCCAAAACACTGATTCCATGGATGCAAAAACCATCATGACAGGAAACAAAAAGCTTTTCATGGCTTTTTATAAAAACCTTTTTAGAAAAAAATTTTTAGGGCCCTATTTCTTTCAGCTCTAAATTCCAGCTTTCATTTCAGGTCTAAATTTTAGGTCTTTACCCTGAAATTCAGAGCTTTTTACAAGCTGAATGTTGGGTGCCTGCAGAAACCCCCAGTTTAGCAGTCAGGTTTATGGTCACCTCTCTGCTCCTCTTCCCCTCCAAGTAACCTCCTGCAAAATCCCAACTGGCAAGAAAACCAACAAGATTTAATTTCTACAAGCCCAACACTACCTCGTCCCCCCTCACCCCAAGCCACTTCAACATTTCCCACACTGCTCCTGAAAAGATCCTTTTAGAAACCATCAATTTTCCTTTCCATTCCCTCCCCACTGGGGCCTTCCAATCATCTTAATTTCTTTTTTATTTTTATTCTTTCTCCCAGTTTTTCTTCCAACAGGCTGTGTGGATGGATATATAGAGAATTAGTCAACTTTGCACCACTTTTTTTGCCATCAGGAGGCCCCCAGCTGCAACCTGCTCCTCAGCATCATCACTTCTAAGCTTGATTTCTGCTCCCCAAATACCAAGGGGCCAGAGGTCACGTTTCCCCCACAAAGTGTGGGGCAGAATTTTAGCAATCCAAAGCATTAGTGGCCATGGCAACCCTAAGGCAATGACCTTTTTGGCTATTTTATTGCAGCATCAAATCAATATTTCTGCCTTGGGAGGGGAAAAAAAACTGGGGCAGTCCCAGGTTGGCTTAGAAGATGCATCTAAGAGATGAATTTTGTTGTGGCTTGGGGTTTGTGTTTTTTTTTTTATGCTAAGAAAGATTAGAAATGGTTATGTAACAGGATGAGCCTTTAGCCACTAATGGAAAATAAGTATAAAAATAACTAATAAATAAAAAAAAATAACATTAAACCTTTAAACTTGCACCTGTGTTAAACCAAAGCACTTGGTTGTTGTTAGGACTTTGTAAAATTACACAGTGCTCTGGGATCAGGCCCCAGCTTGTCAAAACTACTCCAGAGGCAAAGGAAAGGATGATGAGGGAGGGAATTGACTTCCCTCTGAGTGATTTGCCTGAAAAGTCAGGTTGCTGAGACAAGGTTAGAAGAATTCTCCCACTTCTCCCTGCAGCATCCCTGCCTCTCCCTGTATCCTTCCCTTGGCTGTTCCAAAGCTGATACCAGCACTTTGTTGGGCTTTTTCCTGCTGGAACTGGTCCCTCCTCAGCTGCTTGCCAGCCCAGAAACACAACTGAGCTGTGTCAGGCTGATCAAAGTGTCAGACATCTGTCTGCAAGGAGCAAAAAAAAAAAAGAAAAAACACCAGCACTTTGCACTTGATCTGGAACACGTGTAGGACATGGAAATGCTGAGCTAGGAAATTATTCATCTTCAACACTGTAATAAGCTGGCATGGCTGCTACAGATAGCCTGGTATTAGATAATGTGCTTAAAAATTCAGCTAAAGAATGGCTGGTTATTATTTTACAAGCCCACAGAGCATCGTGCTGCCCCCCCCCAAGCACCATTAACCAAGCCAGGCCTGAAGTGATGCTATTTCACTAAAAGACTCCACTCCTTCTCCCCAGAGGATACTTCTATATTACCAGTTCCCCCAGGAAAAAAAACACCTAAGCATGAACACACATAGAAAACTCCCCCTCCTTTTTCTTCTTCCAATTCTGCTTTTTTTTTTTTTTTTTAATGGATCTGCACCCACCCCCAAAGCTTTGCAGAATCCCCACGATGGAAAAGGATCATAGAATCATAGAATGATAGAATCCTAGGGGTTGGAAGGGACCTCGAAAGATCATCTAGTCCAACCCCCCCTGCCAGAGCAGGGCCCCCTAGAGTACATCCCCTAGGAACGTGTCCAGGTGGGTTTTGAATGTCTCCAGTGAAGGAGACTCCACAACCCCCCTGGGCAGCCTGTTCCAGGGCTCTGTCACCCTTACAGTAAAAAAATTTTTTCTGATATTCAACTTGAACCTCCTATGCTCCAATTTACACCCATTACCCCTTGTCCTATCACTGGTCACCACTGAGAAAAGCCTAACTCCATCTCCCTGACACTCACCCCTTACATATTTGAAAACATTGATGAGGTCACCCCTCAGTCTCCTTTTCTCCAAACTAAAGAGCCCCAGCTCCCTCAGCCTTTCCTCATAAGGGAGATGTTCCACTCCCTTAATCATCTCAGTAGCTCTGCGCTGGACTCTTTCAAGCACTTCCCTGTCCTTCTTGAACTGAGGGGCCCAGAACTGGACACAATACTCCAGGTGTGGCCTCACCAATGCAGAATAGAGGGGGAGGAGAACCTCTCTTGACCTACTAACCACACCCTTTCTAATGCACCCCAGGATGCCATTGGCCTTCTTGGCCACAAGGGCACATTGCTGGCTCATGGGCATCTTCTTGTCTACCAGGACCCCCAGGTCTCTTTCACCTTCACTGCTCTCCAGCAGGTCAGGATGTTTTGAGTTCAACCACCAGTCCTACATCATCTCCTCCTGGTTTATGAGGAGCTGTTGCAGGTTTGGGGGGGGAATTTTTCCCCCAAAAACACAACCAACCTGAGGCTGGCAAAGTCCCAAGCCCAGGCTGCATTTTGGGAAGCCAGCAGCAGGATGCTCCTGGCATCTTTGCAGGGTGAACCAGCACACCCAAAGCTGGCAGAAGAGCTTTTATTTAAATTTATGACAGAATTAAAGTTGGAAGGGACCTCAAGGAGCAGCTGGTCCAACCCTTTTAACACTTTTGTCTCAGCACCCTCTTGGGCTGAGATTCCCAACTTCCCAAAGCTGAGGAATTTATTTCTGTGACATCACAGCAGACACAAAAAAAGCCAATTTCACTTTGAGGAGAACTACCCTCATTTTTTTTTTTTACTTTTCCTTTTAAAAAGTGCACTGTCAAATTTGTTTTGGGGCACAGGCTGCAAGTACAGAGCCTCCAGGCTTTATTTTGGTGGGGTGGGATTTGCAAGCTCAGCACCAACCATCACCCCAATTAGGGCTCTCTCCTTGAACACACTCACTTGGCTTTCTTTTTAGGGACTCCAGAATAAGCTTCTGCTCCAGAAAAACCTTGGAGCATCCTGCAAGGAGCCAGCACTTCTTGCACATTGGGGAATTTCAGCTCTGCTTTTCCTGCCCTACTTGGTACCAGACCCTGAACCATGCCTTGGAGAGCACAAGTTTGCTGCTGTACTGAGAAAAAGGGGGAAAATAAATTTAAACTGCTGGTTTTTAAAACAATAAATTTAAACTGCAAAAAAAAAAGAGCCATTTTTTTCTTCCCTGGGGTCTGGAAGGAAAGAAAAACCTGGTGATGCTCTTCCCAGTACCACCATATGATAGGAAACCCAGGCTCAGCTCATCCCAATAATAGTGACCAATAAATGAAGTTTTTTCCCTGTCCCCTTAGGAACCTTGCAGCATTTTGACCATTATTTTAGAACTGATCTAGAGACACCATTGGGTTTTTTATGTATTTTCTTTTTTAAATAAACATTATTACAGCTAAGAATATTTTATACCTTAATATTCCCTTATAAAATCAATTCTCAAAAAAAAAATGCTAAGCAGCTCCTATCTAAATAATTTTCAGGCAAAGGTTTAAAAATCCCTCATGAAATTATTTCCACAAGATTACATCTCCAGCTCTGCAAAAAAAGGGTGACCTGATTTCACCACTATTCACCTCACTTTCTCCAGGTAAAACAAGCAACCCAACAAAATAAATAAATAAAAAAACCCCATGAAACACAATTCTGATTGCTTTTTTTTTTTTTTTAATTCTCTGCTTCCTTACACTGAGCTTTGCCTGTCTGGAAACCAGATGGCAACCCCAGAGTCCTCAGGATTTTTAGGGCATCCCCTGCCAAAAATTACTGCTTTCTTCATTCAGAGGATGAGAAGATGAGCTCTGTCCTCCCCAAAGCCTCCAAACAAATATTAAAGAATAAAAAAAATTGTAAAAAAACCCTCTGAAAAGGTGACTTGATAAAATAAAGTTCACATTTAATGCCTACTTCACCCTTAACACTTTGGAGCAATTTTTCAGCAGGAGCAAATTACTCAGCACTGTAAAAAAATGGAGATTTTTTTATTAAGACCAAAGCACTCACCCCTTCCAACCCAAACCATTCAATCATTCCATGATATCCAGATAGTTTTACAATTAAAGCCATCACTGAAGACCTGTCTGAAACTGAAAGCTGGGACAGAATTTCCCTCTTTGAAGAAGAATTTGCCTCTTCTTCCTTTAGAAGAGTCCTGGCCCTTGTACTCCAGCTGTGACCACCAGAAACAAAAGAAAATTAAATTGCTGCACACAGAGGAAGAAGCAGAAAAATCTTGGTGGCACCCAGGGAAATGTTGCAGACATTTCAGAGGAGACATCAAGCATCCCTTTCACATTTTACCACCCCAAAGAGTTCTTTGCTCTCACAACAGGGCTAAAGATCTTTTCTAAACCATCCTCTCCTGGTCACTCAGGAGCTGGGACATCTTTTGGGGTAGCCAGAAGATGCCACAAGTCCATCCCATTTTCTCCTCTTTGCATCCCAGGAGGAGCCAAAATATTACACAGCCAAATCCCATCCTCCCCACTCTTCCTTCTTCATGGTGACAACATCAAATAATAAATCAAACCCTCCTCTTAGGATTAAAAATCCCTGTTTCCACCCAAATCCTACTGGTACCTGCTGGAGCCAGGGGGGGTCGGGCTCTGCTCCCAAGGAACAAGGGATGGGAGAAGAGGAATTGAGCTGGAGGTTTAGATTGGAGCTTGGGAAGAATTTCTCCCTGGAAAGGGAAAATTTCTCCCCATCCCTGGAAGGGTCTCAAATCCCTGGAGATGTGGTGCTGAGGGCAGTGCTGGGTTACTGGTTGAACTGGGTGAGCCAAGCAGAACAATTCCATCATTCCATGATCCTATTCCATGCCCCCACTGGTTTCTTACCACGGATAGGACACCCTCCTCGGCACCCTGAATGATTAAAAAGGCCTGAATTTATTTTTTTGTCACCCAAAATAACCCCTTGCTGTTGTACTCTGTTGTTCCCTCACAAGGTGTCAATTTGACACCACCACTTGAAGAGAAGAAAATTCATTTTTAAAATACTCCTCTCCAAAAACATCCCCAGAAAAGCTTCCTTTGTGGCCAAAGTCCTTTGGAGTTGGCAGCACAGAAAATACAGACAGTAAACAAAATTCTACCTTAGGCAGCTCTGTTCTGACTCTTTTCTTTTTTAGATATTGCCATCATCTTTTTTTTTTTTTTTATCTTTTTTTTTTGCCAGGCTTCAGCAGTTCTCCAGTACCCATGCAAAAAGTCACCCATAGCAAAGTATATCATAACCTAGCTCCTGCTTAGCTGAAGAGAAGGAATTTTTTTCAATCCTTCATTTAAGAGGTTTATTTTTTTCCTTTAAGCAGGATTTTTCTCTTTCTGAGCAGCCTGAAAGAAAGGAACTGTCTTAATACTCCCAGAATTTTAGGCACTTCCAAAAAAAGGAACCAGAAGGTGGGGTAGAAAAAGCCCAAAGGATTTTTCTTGCACTATTAAGCACAAATGAACTGAACTATTTCCTATTTAACTGGAAATCAATAAATAAGAATTAAAGAGGAATTTACCCCCCTAAAAAAGCAGAATAAAAAACCAATGTCATTTGTAGGCAGCAGGTGCCCGGACGGTGCCCCCCCGCCTGTGCCCAGCTGGGGCTAGCCCAGATCCACATGCCCGGGTTCGGTAGGGGTGGCTTCCGGAGAGGTTTTCCAGAGCCGGACGGATCAAAGTTAGCTCCTGATACTATCCGAGCCAGCACTAGCTCGACTGACTCCCATGGCGAGACTCATCCCACGCAACAGTCATTGCCTATATCTATTCTATAAATCCCATATATTATATATATCCTATATCCAAAACCCTAAATCATTTGAAGAGAGCTTCCAGGAACAATTCCACCTGAATTTCATGGTTTCCTGGTTGGTTTTAATAAGAGTTAAATGAAAAAGGAGCTGTGAGCATGGGACTGGTTAGCCCTGAATAAGTTTTATTTGCCCAAAATTCTTTGCTCTATTATCTGCAAATAATTATCTGCCCATCCCAAAGCACAGAAAGGAAACTCAGGGTTTCAAACCCATTTCACAAATCACCTTGCAGGGGGAATCTGATTCCCTGAATCCAGAAATAAAAAATTGAAGCTGCAAAACCATGCCATCAATTCACACCATCAGAGGAAACTTTTTATAAATGATGATGAAAACAATTATAAATTTCTTTTCCAAAAGAGATTTTGGCCCAAATTGCTGGTTGTTTTTTTGGTGTGGGGTTTGGTTGGTTTTTTTTAGCCAATTCCATAGTTTTTTACTGCTTCCTGCCTGGGGAATCATTCCATGATTTTAAGATGTGTGCTACTCACAATCAGGTAAAGCTTCTATTTTGTATTCAGGTCTCAGAGAGCTGCAAACTTTCTTGGGATGCTCCTAAAAACATCCTTAAAACATTTCAAATATTTATCTTCTATACATATAAAAATATGACAGGACACACACCATTCATTCATTCACCTAAGGACCCAGATAATCTGAATATCCAAATAATCTGAATATATTGAAAACCAGGCAAAGAGTTCAGCATAGAATTTACACCCTTAATTTTGACTTAAAACCAGCTAAAATATTCTTTTTATTCCACAATTCAGTTCTCAACTCCAGACCAAGCCTCTCAAATACCTCTTGTAGATTCCTCCTCTTTACTCACCAAGTCCATGGCCTTAAAAACTCAAAATACAAGACAGGTCTTGACCTCCAAGGACTCAATTTCACCCAAATCACTACCCCTCACTACAAGCTAATCACCATTTTGGGGCAGAATCCTCTGAAATCTTGACCATTTCATTTTTTTCCTGCTGCAGAACATCAGAGCAGAGCCTCAAGGACTCAGTGTCCAACCTTGTACATCTCAAGAGATAAAACAGCATTGCAAAGCACAGGGTAATAAAAAAGCCTCTGATTTAGCATGAAATGAGTTAAGGAGGGAAATAAAGTGAGAAAAAAAAACCCCAAAAAAACCCAGGTTGGGAAGTGAACTATTCCTGCTGAACTTTTGATTTTAGTTACACTGGAACCTGAGGTGTGATTCTCTGTTTTTTGCTTCTTTAACATCTGACTAGGAACCAGAATCACCCAAACCAGAAAAGTGACTCCAAAAAATGATGTGTTCCAAGTTTGATACAAGATACACTGAGGAAGAGACATAAATTTGAATTAGGGCAGCTCTAGCCCAACACCTTTTCCAAACCTGTGGAATTTTCATTTCTGACTTACACCAGCCCAGGTGAGCTTTTAGGACTGAATTAAAACCCATAAAAAATAAGGGTTTTAATGGAAATGCTGACAAACTCTCAGCTCCACTAGAGAGAATGGCTGGAAGAAAATGAAGGCAATTACTCACCCCCATTTACCAGATTTTATTGCTGGAGAGAAAATTAAAAACCTTAACATCTTGCTCCACATTAAATTTCTTCCCCAGATATTTTTTTTTTTTTTTGGTGTGCCCTTTGTGCTACCACTTCCAAGTAAACATCCTCATTTTGGGTTGTGTATTAAAACACAGGCATTCAGCAGCTCAAATTAGGATTGCTTTGGGGTTGTTTTTTTTTTCTCTCTCTGGTGTTTAACTTCCTAGCTGGCCATTTTCTTTCTGAATTTTATTCAAATTAAAGCAGCTCTATTATGCCGTGCACAAAAGTTCAAGTTTAGTAAAATCTGGGCAGGCTTTTCCTTTATTTTTTTGCATGAAAACAACAGCATTATAAATGTTAATCATTATAATCTTTTCCAAGTGAAAGCTTTCCAAGAGTGTTTTTCCATTTACGAACAGCAAACACTCTTCCAATTTGCATTCTGAGACTGCAGAGAATCTGAGCCAAGAAATGGAACGTGTCACCCCTTCAATTCCCTGTCAGGGTTGGATTGCATCACCTGATGATAAAAAGGGAATGAGAAGGGTCCAGTTCTGGGCCCCTCAGTTTAGGAAGGATATTGAGGTCCTGGAGGAGGTCCAAGGGAGGGCAACCAGGCTGGTGAAAGGACTCGAGCACAGATCCTCTGAGGAGAGGCTGAGGGAGCTGGGGGTGTTGAGGCTGGAGAAGAGGAGGCTCAGAGGAGACCTCATCACTCTCTACAACTCCCTGAAAGGAGGTTGGAGCCAGGTGGGGGGTGGGCTCTTTTCCCAGGCAACCCTCAGGAAGACAAGAGGGCACAATCTCAAGTTGTGCTGGGGGAGGTTTAGGTTGGACATCAAAAAGAATTTCTTTACCGAGAGGGTGATCAGACATTGGAATGGGCTGTCCCGGGAAGTAGTGGATTCTCCAGCCCTGGAGATCTTTAAAAAGAGCCTGGATGTGGCACTCAGTGCCATGGTCTAGTAACTGCAGCGGTAGTGGATCAAGGGTTGGACTTGATGATCTCAGAGGTCCCTTCCAACCCAGCCAATTCTATGATTCTATGAAAAGTCCCCCTTTATCCCTCCTCATTTGATGATTCTGTGATAAAATGTGTATCCCTTGGAAATGATAGAGTGGGTGCCAGGTGATCATTCCCAGAACTCACACCACTATGGAGAAGTGTCTCGGGTTGGACAGTTGTTCTGTCACCAGAACTCCCCTGTAAGGGGGAAGGGGAGAAGGAGTGGAGCCCTGGGGCTTGCAATGAAACCAGATTTAAAAGCAGAACAATAATAATCTAGTATTAACAATGAATACCATGGCTCCAGTGGGAAAGCGATGGTCAAGTTATGTGGAGGAGCAGGTCCCAGCTGTCGGAACATTGCCTAGTAGGATTGGACCCACTGGGGAGGGCAGCCATGAAAGAAGCCAAGCCATCCCCCCAAACTTCAGTCATAGAATGGTTTGGGTAGGAAGGGACCTTGAAATGTCATCCAGACCAACTTCCTGCTCTACAGGGAGGGTGTGTGTGGTCGTGCTGTAGAACACTACAGTTGGCCAGGTCAGAACAGCTTCCTTGGACTTTATATCATGGTCACATGGATCCCTCATTCCAGAGCTGTGGAGAACCCAACACAACACTACTGATCTCTCTTGCTCTTGTTTAGTTGGAGTCTGTAGCCTGCAAAATTCAAGGTCCTCTAATGAGGAAAAAAATTCTTTTAGAGTGAATTCTATTCCATGAAGCTGTGTGAAATGGAAATGAAGTAGAAAGAACCTTCAGGGCAGTAACCCTGACCTGGGTTGGTCATTGTGCCCCTGAGATTACAGCTGAAAGCAGTGAATTAACAGCCTCTTATCTCCAGGGCCAGCGGGCTTTGTGTTGAGATTGGGTCAACACCACCCAGCTGTGATGTGTCCCATCCTCCCTGCCCATGGCACAAGCCTGATGTCCCCAGCTCCCCCAGGACACAACCCTGGTGTGTCCCCCCTGCTAACTTCCAACCTCAACACCCCCCCGGTTCGGGTCCCACCCCCCCCGAGGCCCCTCCCCACCATTTCTTCCTCCCCCGGCCACTTCCCGCAATCGCACTGCAGCTCCTCGGAGGTTTCGCTTTGCCGCCCCGGGGCTGCACCCACACCCCCCCCACGCCAGAGCCAGAACTGCCCAATTGGTGACTGCCAGAGCATGGCCCCCCTTCCCCACTGGCCTTGGCTGTGCGCTCCCTGCAAGTACCAGGAGGTGAAGGGAGGGGGGGTGGTTATCCCAGTACTGCACAAACTGGGGGTGAGCAGCACAAGATGGGGAGGGAGGAGGAAGAGGTGAGAGGGGGGAACTAAACTTTACCCTGGGGTGAGGGTGACCCCCCCTAACTGTTTAAGGAGGGTGGAGGAGCTGTGATTGGGTCTCCCCCCACCTCATCCAGGGATTCCCAACTCCTTCCGGTTTGAAGGGCTGTGATAGGGGATCGCCAATTCATCCGAATGGTTTGGGGGCTGCAGCTAGCGACCCTCAAATGCCCCTGGAGCCAGGGGTAGCGATGGGAAGTCCGGAATACTTCAAGGGGACTTGATAACCCTTGGGCTTATGAGCCACAATTGGAGACCCCCAAAACATCTCAGGAGACCCCAACTCATCCCAGTGGATTACAGCTCATCCTGCATGTGGGTGTTATAGGGGAACTTCCAAGTTATGGTGCCATTTGGTACGAAAATGAGGGACCCAAACGGGTAGACTAGTGTTTGGGTGCGATGCAGTGACCCCATTATCATGCCAGGGACTGGAGACAGAAATAGGAGAGCACTAAATCATCTCTTGGAGTGTAAGTACAATGGGGTGATCCCAAATCAAGCAAGGAGTAGTTCAAAACCCCAGCACCCCCTGCCCCACCAATTGCCCCTTTGGGTTTTTGGTGCCAGTGTAGCTCCTAATGAAGCCCAAAAAGGCCTAATAAAACTGTTTAGAGACAGAGTTTTAAGCCTTTAAACAGCAAAGTTTTTTATTTGTGGATCTGGGGAACTCCCAGCTCTCGCTGGACAAAGAGTTCCGAGGGTTAAGGGAAAGGGTTAGGGTATTTATACAGTAAAAGGGGAGGTTACAACATCGTTACATTCTCAATTCTTTAATTCCAGGTCCCTTTTCATTCAAGGGCTCTGAGGATGAAAATTAACTCAGCTAATTTAAATCTCTCTTCCCCCTCAGTGGCATCAGAACTGACCTCTCCCTCCTTTGCCCAACAAAGGTCACCAAGGGATCAGTGTTGGGCCCAGTGCTGTTTAATATCTTTATAGATGATTTAGATTTAGGCACTCTGTGCTGGGTTAGGAACTGGCTGGACGGCCGGGCCCAGAGAGTGGTGCTGAACGGGGCTGCATCAAAATGGCGGCCGGTCACTAGTGGTGTCCCCCAGGGATCAGTGTTGGGCCCAGTGCTGTTTAATATCTTGAGTGAGGATTTAGATGAGGGCATTGAGTCCATCAGCAGCAAATTCACAGCTGACACTAAGCTGGGGGGAGTGTGGATCAGCTGGAAGGCAGGAGGGCTCTGCAGAGGGACCTGGAGAGACTGGAGAGTTGGGCTGATCCCAAGGGGATGAGGTTCAACATTCCAAGGGCCGGGTCCTGCCCTTTGGCCACAAGAACCCCCTGGGGAGCTCCAGGCTGGGCAGAGAGTGGCAGAAAGGGAGCTGGGAGTCTGGATTGCCAGGAAGCTGAAGAGGAGGCAGCAGTGTGCCCAGGTGGCCAAGAAGGCCAATGGCATCCTGGGCTGGCTCAGGAACAGCGTGGCCAGCAGGTCCAGGGAAGGGATTCTGCCCCTGTGCTCAGCCCTGGGGAGGCCACAGCTTGAGTCCTGGGTCCAGTTCTGGGCCCCTCAGCTCAGCTCAGCTGAGGAAGGAGCTTGAGGTGCTGGAGCAGGTCCAGAGAAGAGCAAGGAGGCTGGGAAGGGATCCAGCAGAATTCCTGGGAGGAAGGGCTGAGGGAGCTGGGGGTGTTGAGGCTGGAGAAGAGGAGGCTCAGGGGAGACCTCATCACTCTCTCCAACTCCCTGAAAGGAGGTTGGAGCCAGGGGGGGGTTGGGCTCTTTTCCCAGGCAACTCTCAGCAAGACAAGAGGGCACAAGAGGTCTCAAGTTGTGCCAGGGGAGGTTTAGGTTGGCCATGAGAAAGAATTTCTTTACCCAGAGGGTGATCAGACCTTGGAATGGGCTGCCCAGGGAAGGGGTGGGTTCTCCAGCCCTGGAGATATTTCCAAAGAGCCTGGATGTGGCACTCAGTGCCATGGGCTGGGAACCACGGGGGGAGTGGAGCAAGGCTTGGACTTGATGAGCTCTGAGGTCCCTTCCAACCCAGCCCATTCTGGGATTCTATAAGGACAAACAAGAGGGTTGTAAACAGCTTCTCCCCTCTTATTAAACAGCACTTCAAAGCCATGGATGGATATTGAGGCAGCAAGGTCAAGGAACCATTAAAAAGGTTAAATTGGAAACAAGAGAGCTGGTCAACAAGATTACTCCAAGCCAGAAAATTAATTAACTGAAAGAAGTCCCGGGAGGTGACTGCATCTTCATTACTTTGATTGGGGATAAAAATAAAAGCAAGAAACAGGGGAAGGCTTAAAAAAAAAAGACTCAAAGCCCCAGCTACCTAGAAACCCTCTGGAAAACCCCCTCACCTCCAGCAGCTGATGTTTGTTCAGTGTTTCACGTTCATTTTTCCGGAGCACTCGCTGCAGTTTTCCCATTCCTGCTGTCAGCATCAAGCAAAGAAATCCCATGGAGAGATATTTTTTAAATCTGCTGCATTTGTATTCAGCCTCAGATGTATTGCACACTCATCTAAAGCAGGGATCAGAAGAATACCCCAGGCAAAAGAGCATTTAGACATCTAAGGAATATGCTTACTCAGAACTTGGTCAGCTAAACAGGGAGCCAAAAAACTCTGCAGGAGCCACTTAAGGAAATGAAGTGATACAGAAGACAAAGTTGACACTAGAAAATGTACTTTAGTACCTAAAATGATAGCACTGGGTATATCCCTAAGCTTTTCTGCTCTGCCTGGCCCAGCTCTTTAAACACTCAGGAGTTTATGCTCCTTATGCAAAATTGACAGCCCCCCACTTTTCCAGGAATGCAAAAAAAATCTGCCCAACTCCAATGTGCTGTACAGTTAATTTCATTTAAAAATGTGTTAAAAAAGACCCCATCCTAAGCTTTTATCAGCTGGTATTTCTGGCTAACAGATTGCAGAGGAATGGTAACAGATTCTCTTGGGTTTGATGGGTTCACACTGCACCCAAACTGGGATGAAACTCAAAATCTCCTATTTCATTTGCCAGAAAAAAAAAAAAAAAAATCAACCTGTCTTCTTCCTCTAACAAGAACAAGCATTCTACCCATGCCCAAGTGTGTGCTAAGTAATATACACAAGTTCTCTTCCAGCTCTGGAAGCCAAGAAAAGGAGGAGATGAGACCCATTCCTGGGAGGATGGAGCCATTCAGCTCCTACAAATCTCCCTCTTTCCCATTTAATTCTCCCCATTCCCTGGAAATGACATTTAGGATCCAATCCATCACTCTAAATGAGAGCCAGACAACCCGAGTAAATCTCTGCCAGGCAGTAAAAAAAAATGAAAGCAAAGCCTTTCTCCTAAATGAAATTTGTTAATTAAAGCCACCTCTTGATGCAGCACAAGGGTAGGGGAGAGGGGGGATGCTGGGGGGCTGTGTCCCCACTGAGCATTACTCAAGAGCCCAGCAGAAAAAAGAGTTTCTGCTGTCTCTTCACACCTAAATTAAATGGAATATAAGTTTCAGACCCTTTGGGACTCTGCAATGTTGTTCTCCTCCAGGTTGATACCCTCAGTAAACTGAAAATGGTGGAAAAATCAGTGTGCTGACAGAGGTTTCAGCACTTTTAGCTCCCCCTTTTCAACCATGCATTTTTTTTATGTGCAAAATAAATGTCTGGCTCACAGATGTCTGTGAAAAAAAACCCTATCCAAGTTGTGTTTTCATCTGAGGCACTCACAGATCAGAAGTAGCAGCAATCCTGCCATTAACTGAGAAGGAAAATCTGAAATTACAACTGAGATACAGCAGGCACATTAACTACAGACCAAAAACTTCAGGCTTGGAAGAGTCCAGGTACAAAATAAAATGAAATATTCTCTCTAAAAGATCTCTCCTGCTTTAATTACAGACATTTAGGGCCACAGATGGATGGCAGGCAAGAGAACAAGGTGAAGCCAGCAGACAATATGGTGCAACAGAAGGAGAAGCACTTGCTTCACCATGGTCTCAGCACTCATCTTGCTGCAAAAAAAAAAAGGTGTTTAAGAAGGACTAAAGCACAGGAAATTACAATTTAAACTTGTAAAAGTGTCAGCACTGCAGGTGTCCTGCCATATCCTCAGGGATATATTCCCAGGAGAGCTCTAAATCCAGTTTACACCCAAGGATGATGGCCCAAAGCATCCTCTGGTGAGGAAAACCAGGATAAAATTATTTTCCTGTGCCAGGACCCCACATTTAGGATACCAGTCAAAACCAGTGATAAGAGCTCTGCTAAAAGTGGGAAATAAAAAAAGCACCTGGTTTAGTGGGAGGTTTCCCTGCTCCTGGAACTGGATCATCCTTACGGTCCCTTCCAACCCAACCCCTTCTGGGATTCTGGAAAATCCCAAGTTTGGCTCCAAGGATCTTACCCAGCCCTCATTTTCTGCTCTGGCCTCAGAGGGGAGGAGAGAGCAGAACCTTGGGATGGGTCTGAATCCAGAAGCATCTTTGCTGGGATGATGGAATGGGAGCCAGAGCCTGGGAAGGGGATCCTGGAGGATCTGAAGCATTGATGGAGCTGAGGAGCTGGATTTTGATTTCTCTGTTAAATCCAGAGTTGATTATTCCTCTTCCTGGAGAAAAAGGATTCCCAAAGCAGGGATCCACATCAGGAGCTCCCTCAGGATTCTGCTGCTCCCAACTCCCTCTCTGTGCTGATTCCTCAACTCAACAACAAAAAGGAAATTCCAAGCTGATTAAACCCAATTATTCTCCTGGTGTTCAGGTGCCAAGAAAGCCAAAAAACTCCCCAGAAAAGCAACTGGAGAGTGGGAATTACTTGGAGTAACAGAAAGGTAGAATTTGGGTTCATGGAAAGCTGCAGGAGCTGCCATGGGTTTGTTTCTCTTTGCCCTCATCTCCAAAGGACCCCTAAATCCCTGGATTTTTAGTGCATTTGAAGAGGTTTTACTTGGAATCATTATTTACAGGAAACTAAAATACCTGCTGGAATAAATGGAGCATTTTTGTTGCTTTTAAAATATTTAAGTGGTTTAAAGGTGAGGCACAGCAGATTTTTACTGCATTTTAGGGGTTGAAGTTTTAATTGCACATAAATTAAAATTTATGGAGTGGAAGTAAGAGCTGTGGCATCAAAAGGCACTAAATATTAGGAAAAAAAAATAAATTATGGCAAAGAATAGACTTAACTTCTAGGGTGGACTACAAGTTCCCTTTCAAGCAAAGCTATTTGATGATTCTCTAATTCCTCCAGAAGTTAAAATAAATCCCATAGAAATAAAATCATCACCTCCAGCTCCCATCCCTTTCAATGGGAGATCCCAACTGGAAAAAAAAAAAAAAAAAAAAGGACAAAATAGATGGAAAGAGACAAATATTCCCCTGGTTTCCTAAGGGTTTGGTTGGAAATACAACCATGAGTCTCCCTCTGTGCATGAGGTTCTTGGAAATAAAATAAAGGAACATTAAGCAGTGACAGCACAGAGCAAGCACTTAGAAATCCTCCCTTCCATTAAGAAAAAAAATAAAATAAAATATGAAGCACTACAGCTCATTAAGTGATGCAAAAAGCCATCCCACAGCCATGTGTTATCATGGTGAACAGGAAAAAACAGCCTAAAAATTTAAATTAAGGGGTGATCCTTTCAATCAAAGCTCTCCAGCTCTAATGGCTGTCCTGTAAATTTATTAAGAAGAGCTTTATTTATTTATTCTGCCTTTTTTTGCAGCTGCAAATCATGTTTTGGAGGCAAGTGGCATCTGTTTTAGTTTTATTCACTCTTGTTTTTGCTTATGGATTGCCATGGAGTACCCTCAAATTATGACTCAGAAATGGTAGGAATTAAAAATTAAATTATAAATTAAAAAGAGGTCAGCAATGGATGACTTCAGTTGGTACAAATCAAGTCACACCTCCCAAATATTTAGCTTCTGAAATTATTATTCCTCTTTTATATAAAAAGAAAACACTCATCAATCCAGGCAATGAGAAATACTGAATGCTTTACACCAAATTTTGCTTTTTTTATCCATTCAAGCACTTCCTAAATTTTGATAGAGCAGGTTCCTTGTGTTTATTCCATAGTTTCTTAAAAGTGCAACCTCTGTGTCCTTAACCCAACCCATTTTCTCATTAAATCACAATAAATTAATATAAAAAAACTCAAAAAGAAATTAATAAACCCCCCAAAATACTGCTCAGGCAAGGATATCTTCCATTTCATGACTCCCTCCTCATTCTGCATCTACTTTAAGAGGTTTAATGTAAATCCCTGGGATTTACACCATTCAAAAATTAATTTCAGAAAATAATGGAGCTGTAACATTAAGCAGGGATTAAATTTCTTCACACCTCCAAGATTTCCACAGCTTTCCCAGACCTCAAGCTTCTTCCAGGAGCAGCAAATCCAGCCCTGGCTGCAATGCCAATAATTACATTTTTAAGCCCAGTTATCTCCTCTTTCTGAAAACTGCTGTCTAGATAAGCACAAAGCAAAGTTTGGAGTCCCAGCAGCACAATTAGAAAATTAAAATTCAATTTTTAATTCAAAATTAAAAGCATTTTAATACTGATGAAGCAACTTGGTAGCACCAACAGTGTCACTTTTGGGGGCCAAGCATCACCCAAAATATCTTTTAAATCTCTAAAAGCACTAAGAAATAAATTGCTGCTCAGCTGAGAATTTTTAAGGGGACAACCTGATTTCTCAGCTGAAGAAATAAGAAAAATTATTTTTGTTTCTTCTTCTACTTGCTCAACACATAAAGTTGAAGAAATGTTTTGCAACAGTGGTTGGAGAATTCTGCTCTTTTTCTTCTTGGGATATTGAGCTCCAAAAGAACCAAAAAAAGGCTTTCCACAATAAAAGAGGAGTTTAGTGAGGTTGGAGGCAATGTCCCATCTTCTGAGAGCTGCCATAATACCACATTAAAAGGGTTTTTATCCAAAAAAATAGGATTTCAGGAGCTCAAGGTGCAACAGTGGGCAGCTCCACTTATCCACTCACTTCAGAGATGAAATATTTTTCTATTTCTTTGACAAAGCAAACTATTAACTCTTAACTATTCTTGTTCCTAATGGTCTCTTCAGTCTGCAACAAATTCATAGAATAAAGTTCCAAATTACTGAGCTCCATCCTGGGATGGCTCCAGGGACGGGGCATCTCCCCCCTCTCTGGGCCAGGGTCTCAGCATCCTTGGTGTAAAATGTTTAAATGTTTCTTCCTCTTCTAATCTCAATCTCCCCTCTTTCACCTTAAAAAAGGTGAAAGGTTGTTCAAGGTCAAGGTTGTTAAAAACAACCCCCAGCTCCCTCAGAAAATCCTTGAAAGGACCCAAGATAAGTGGTGGTTTCTTCTGCTTGTTGTTTTTTTTTTTTAACTCCCTCCCCCCAAAATAAAATCTGATGGGTAAAGGAAGACAAATTAAATTAAGAGAAAATTAATTTAAAGGTTACCCTCATGATTTAAGAATTTATGGTGGTTTTCAGGACAAGCAGATGGATAAACAGTGACCCTGGAAGTCTCCAGAGATCTGCTGGTGGTGGCTGCCAAACCAGGACCTTGCTCTAAATCCACCTCTAGCTGGTATGTAGCCTCAAGAAGGAGAATTTCTCTATAAAATAACCTTGGATTCCACTTTTTCTCATCCTCTGAAAGCCCAAACTTTTGGAATAACACCCTGATTTTTGAAGGCCTGATCCCACAATAAGTCCAGGAATAAAAATATAAGAGGAGGTGGTGCAGGCTCTCTCTGAAACCCTCCAATCTCCCAGAAATCCCAATAATCAGCTAAATTAGAGTTTCCCTAAGATGCTGGAAGCAGACAGCAGATTTTTGTTCTCTCCAGTGCTCTCATTTCCATTTCAGCCTCAAACCCTTGAGCCCATCAGGGCCACAAGGACCCTTGAGGAGTCCTTAGCATCAGGGGCTTCACCCAGACCTGGCAGGCAGCACCCATCAAATTCTGAGTGCTAATTCTGATTAAAACCACTTTTCACTTGCTTCATTTTCTTTCCTGAAAGCACTTCTACAAAAGTAGAAGGGGAAGGGCTTCAAAAAAGCAATATATTTTCAGTACCCCTGGGCTGGTTGTTCTTCATGGAGCTGTCACACCTTTTCCTGGTGACTGCTTTATTTCTTTATTAAAAAGGGTGGTGAGACCAAGCTCTGAGGCTTTCCTGAAAAAAAAAAAAAAAAAAAAATCCATCTCCTTCCCCTGTACCAGTGCTTTGGGAATTTTAACCTCCAAAAACATCCAGGTTGAGGTATCCTCAAAGTCTGGTTTGCTGCACTACCTTGTACAAGAAATCAGAAAGATTCTGGGTTTGAGGTTAAGAATAAGAAATTTAGCTCTGGCTTTTCCCAACCCTCCTCTCCCAACCCTCCCAAAAATTTATTTGCTTTCTAAGCCATAATAATAAAAAATATAAGAGGGAAACCTTCATTTCTCCTCTTGTTCTTTTTCCCCTTCCTCCATCCTGATTCCCTCTGCCAGTGCCTTAGGTCAACAATGTTCTGCCAACATTGAACAAAAGAAAAAACCAAAAACCACCCAAAAGCACAAAAAAACCACCCAAAAACATACAAAAAACATAAGCCACAAAAATTCTGCTCACTCGGGGACACAGCTGCTCCTTCAGGGTGCCTAAAGAAACTCAGAGCTCACCTGAGCACTCAATCCTCTCCCCAGCACAGAAAACAATTTTATCCCCTTTTTCCAAGGTTGCTAAGTTGGTGTTTTTGCCCACCCAGGGCACTTTCTAAGAGTTTTGATCAGAGTGACCACAAGTAGAGGAGCTCCATCCATATGAAGAGCAGAAACCAAAAGCATCCCCTTAGACTTGGAAAATCAAAAATCCAATTATCATCAAGACAACTGCTCCAAATTCTAGTTGGGACCAGTGAGTTTTGGATCCCTTGGTAGATTTTTATTTGAAGGATTTCCAAATATTTTTTTTCCCCAATAAGGAGGTGGATTGAGGACTCCACAGCCTTCTACACATGGGTGAAGAGGCAAAAGATTCCTTTTAAACACCAAACATCTTTCACAAACCAATCTGTGAAGTCACTGAGAGCCATAAGTGTTCTCAGATGCCTTGTAACCAACTTTTTTTCCTTCTGCCAGAGATCTACACAAATGTTTTAAAAGAAATACAAAAAAGCTGCCAGTCCCACTAAACTGCATAATGTCTTCTTGTCTGCAAAAACATCCCTTAACCATCACAATTTGTACATTCCCTTCCCTCAGAGGTTTGATGCTTTTTTTTTTCTTGTTTTTTTCTGCTCTCTAACTCATCAGCAAAGCAGGTAATTTCCAACTTGAGAGGTTTCACTTGTTTTGAAGACAATAAAATATGCAGCAGGTAACTCAGAGCAACAAAGAACTGATTAGACACCTTTTAACAAGAATAATACCTTGTCAGAAAGAAATTACTGCTGGGGAAATCTCTCATCTACATCCCCTTCTTCTGAAGAGGGGGGAAAAGAGAAACCCCACAGCACCTGAAGTGCTTTTGTGTTGGTTTTTTTTTCACTTTTTAAGAAAAAAGCTCTGCCAAAGGGCTTTTTTAACACAGTAGAACCCTCCCTACCTGCAACCATGACCTTGGCTGTCCTGCTGAGGATGGCTCCAATGCCTTCTAGAGATGCTTCACACTGGTAGAGCCCTTCATCTGGTTTGTGGTGCCTGGAGTGGACAATATTTTCTATCAAGAGGGATCCATTGGCCAACTGCTGCCTCCTTTCATCCACTGCCAGGTTCAAGAAGACAGCATCTTTCTTCCACTTGATCACTGGGGCTCCTCTGTCTGATTCTGCTCTGCAGTTCAGCACCAAGTTGCTTCCACGCATGGTGACAGCATCTGAAGGCTCAGCCAAGAACCTCAAGGATGTGAAAGGCTTGGTTTGGGAACCTAAAATAAGAAAAAAAGAAGAGAAAAGGAGTTAAAAGAGGTTCTGAGTTCCTAAGGAGGACGGAACGGGCTGTGAGGGCCCTTCCAACTCAAAACATCCTATGGTGCATCCTATGGAGGTATATTCTGAGGATTTCTTTGCTTGAAAAACTTGCTCAGCACCCAGATGCAAGGTGAGAAGCACAAGAAGAGTGTGGGACCTCCTGGTGGCAACAAGTGGGAGGGAAAATACACCCAAGATCTCTCTCAGCATCTCTTACAAACAGTGGTAAACCTTTCAAACCTGGTGGATCACCTCCCAGTCCCCCAAAACAAGGTTCTCCTCACTAGCAGTCTGCTGGCAGCAAGAGAGAAACCCTGGGAAGGGTTGGGATTGCCAACCCTGGAAGCTCCACACCAACCCCAAAAAAACCAGTTGAACCTTCCACCAAGAGTAGAGGTGACATTCTTAGGTTTTTGGAACCACAACAAGCAACTTGCCTTCACACACTCAATTTTTTGGGTTGAGAAAGACCTTGGGGAGCATCAACTCCAACCCTTAACCCAGCACTGCCAAGGCCACCCCTGCCCCATGGCCCTCAGCACCACATCTCCATGGGTTTCAAATCCCTCTGAGGTGCTTCCAAGTTCAGGTAGAGACCATTGGGTCCCCAAAGTGCAATTCTGAACCATCTGGATGCAAAAATAGCTCTTTTTTTTCCTGGGAATCACCAAATCAATCCTTTTACTTCATTCAAGCAAATCAACACAAAACCACGTTTCAAGGAAGAGATGAATTTTGTTTTATAGCTGAAATCAAACTTTGCATTAATTAATGGCTGTGTAACAATGAACAAACAGCTACTTGGCATTTCCTTTCAACAAATTAATTTGATAGTCAAGCACTTACTTCCCCCCATACACCAAGTCCCAGATTTCCCTTCAAAGCATCTCCATCAAGTTGTTGCTTCCAAAAATGCCATAAATTCAGCAAAGGAGAAACCAAGAACTGGAAGCCTCAACTTCCAGACTCCCTAATTTAAAAGGGATTGTAACAGCAAGGAGAAAAAGTCAAATACTGATTATTTTTTTAAGCTTAATGCTGAGATTTCAGCTATGGGAGGAAAAGCCCCAGCATGAGCCCCAAAAAGCTGCACACCTTGGCATCTAAAACATGGGGACTATTCCAAAAATCCCTTCCCAATGCAGCAGGAGCAGGGATTTTACAACCAGGAGTTCTCAGCATCTTAATCATGTTATGTGCCTATTATCCTAAGGAAATAACCCAAATAACCCCCTTCTGCCAGAGAAATAGGGGTATCAACAGCTTCCAGGACAGCAAATGGAAAAGTTACCCAAGTTAAACAAAGATTAACTTTCTTTTCATGCAATTACCCTTGCAGTTCAGTTGCAATTTCAGCTATTCACAGCCTTTGCAAAAGGCATATTTAACCTAAATTGCTTTACTACAAGGAACCTAACAGCTTGAATAACCTGGCAAGCTTGCTCAATGCCAGAACAATTCCCAGCTTCAGAAATATTAGTCCTGCAGATGGAAATCATGCTAACAGCTGAAAAATGCAAGAAAATTACCATATATTTTCCAAGGGATGGCTTGGAAGAAGAAGCAGCTAACGGCTACGTTTTTGTAGCATGTAGGGGCTGAAAGAGAGAGGTGGAAGAGTGGTTGAAGCATTACAGAGTCCCAGGATGGTTTGGGTTGGAAGGGACCTGAAAATTAATTTAATTCCAACTTTTATCCATGGGCAGGGACACCTCCCACCAGCCCAGGTTGCTCCAAGCCCCATCCAACCTGACCTGAGACACTGCCAGGGATGGGGCAGCCACAGCTTCTCTGGGAAACCTGGCACAGGGGCTCAGCACCCTCAAATTCAACAATTTCTTCCCAATGTCCAACCTCAGTCTCCCCTCTTTAAGTTTTAATTCATTCCCCCTCATCCTATAACTCCATGCCCTTGTCAGAAGTCCAACTTTCTAATCCCCATGTCAAAAAACTACTCAGTTTCACAGATTTTTTTTCAGGAGTCACTTTTGCCTTTTAAAAAAATTAATTATTTAAAAAAAAAAGCCACAGACTGGTTTGGGTTCAAAGAAACCTTAAAGTTAATCCAATTCCAACTTTTATCCATGGGCAGGGACACCTCCCACCAGCCCAGGTTGCTCCAAGCCCCATCCAACCTTCAACACTTCCAGGGATGGGGCAGCCACAGCTTTCCTGGGAAACCTCTTCCAGTGTCTCAGCACCCTTCTAGCAATTAATTTATTTTTTTTTCCCCATTTTTGATCTCTTAGCCCAGTTTGGGAAGCCCAACATTATACCTGAAGAAGTCAGGGCAGCCTGAAGAGCATCCCCAGTAACACATCAGCTGTGAGCCCCTCTCCCACCAAATTTTCTCCTTAATTCCCACCTCACTAACACTAAACCTTACTCTATCACCACAACCAGGACATCCTTGCAGCTGCCTTTTTTTGGACATGCTTCCAAGATCAAAAAAAAAAGGAGGGCAGAGTTCTGCTGTAGCTTTTGCAATAAATGTATTTCTTTTTTTCCATGCGTGCCCCTGGCTGTCGCTGACACCCAACACTTCCATCATTTATTAAAACAGACTTAAAAGGAAATTAAGAATTTGGTGAAACAGATGGGTCCAGAGCCCTTGGTCCTTTCTTTTTCTGCTTACAGTGAGCAGAAAGGAACCACACACAGAGAGCCCCCATCCACTTCCCAACCAGCTCTCAGCAGAGCTGTTCAATTCCTGTCCCCATGGGGCTGCTTTCAATGTTCTCCTCATCAGATGCTTTCTGTCTTTCTGAAAGGAAAGAAATTCTTCAGACTGGGAAATCTTTCCCCAAACCACCCCCCCATGGCAGTTTTTCCTGTCAAAAATTATCTGTTCCCCAAAATTCTGAGGAGTCAGGCAAGCCTGGCCCTAGAGATGAGGGTAGGGAAGTCTAAAAAAAAGATTCAGAGAATAATTTGGGTTGGAAAAAAACCTTGGAGATCCAATAATTAACCCAGCACTGCCAAGGCCACCACTGCCCTCAGCACCACTTTTCCAGGGATTTGGAAGCCCTCCAGGAATGATGGGGACTCCAATCTAATATCAAAAAGGTGTTCCCAGCCACCTCTCTCCCATCTTGGTGACCCTACAGAGCAACTTTCTCACTAATCAATAATAAAAGAGCAATTCTTTCACTCAACCTTCAAAGTTTTTCAGTATTTCAGGGAGCTGCATCCTACAGATAAATCTCAGAGTCCAGAAAAAAATAGGGATGAAGCACCCCATAGCTGTGGATTTGGGACTAAGGAAAAAGGAGAAGTGAATGTGGGGAACAGAAGTGCAGAGGCAGCAAATCCAAGCAAATCAGATGATGAAATAATATTATTATTGGATTAAATCCCCTAGATGAAAAATGCTTGGGGAAAAAAGGGGTGAGCAAGGCCAAGTGTGAGGAGGAGGAGGAGGAGGAAATTCCCCAAGAAGATTCAAGATGCTAAGAGGGGAAAAAAAAAACAAACAGGGAAGGGGAGGGGGAAAAAAATCAATCCAGAAGTGAATCCAAGGCAACAAAAGGGATAAAAAGGGTGAGTTGAGTGGGATATAAAGAAGGAAGGAAAGGGAGGGAAGAAAGAGAGGGAGGAAAGGGAGGAAGGAAAGAGGGGAAGGAAAGAGGGGAAAGAAAGGGAGGAAAGAAAGGGAGGAAAGAAAGGGAGGAAAGAAAGGGAGGAAAGAAAGAGGAAAGGGAGGGAGGAAAGGGAGGGAGGAAAGGGAGGGAGGAAAGGGAGGGAGGAAAGAAAAACCAAAGGCAGTATTTCCACACTAGGATAATTTTAATTTTTTTTTCTTTAAAATGGTGATGCACTTGGGTAGGGGGAAGAGCAGAGGTAGAACCAGGAGTGAGGAGGGTGGAAAAAAAAAAAAAAAAAGAAGACTAAGAGTGAGACCTCACAGCCTTTCCCACCCACATCCAACACAGAGGGCAGGGCTGTGGATGAAGCCACTTTGGAGGAAAAAACATTTAGACAGGGAGGGGTTTTTGTTTTCCTATTTGCTCCCTTCTTCCCTTGCACTCCCCCTTCCTCTCGGGCCACTGAGAAGTGCAATAAATTAATTTGTACTCTCCAGTCAACTCTTTCATCTTTGTGTTCTCTCCCTTCCTCCTCAAAAGCACAGCCCTGCATTTGCATGCATTAGCATAATGAAGCATTAATTACAGAGCCCTTTGGATAGGCCAAGTGTTGAGTTTCCAGCAATCCCAGTCCCAGCAGGAAGCTGGGAAGCACTGGGCAGGCTTAGCAGGACCAGAGCAGAGAAAAAAACACATCCAGGGCACCAAAACCATCTCCCAAAATAACCAAGAAAATCATCAATACCAATTCCAGCAATCCCAGTCCCAGCAGGAAGCACTGGACAGGCTTATCAGGACCAGAGGAGAGACAAAACCCCATCCAGGGGACCAAAACCTCCCAAAATAACAAAGAAATTGATCAATACCAATTCTGTTCATGACACACAGATAATTTTTTTTTTCTCCTGGTTTGGTTTTTGGGTTTTTTTTTTCCTTAGAGCTGTGTTTGGGGTGAGACTGGTCTGGCACATCCAGCTCAGGGGCTGAGTTATCTCCCCCAACATGTTGGGTGCCACAGGATTCATGGGTGGGGGGCCCTATTTCACAGAAGGCTTCCAGGGGCTCCAGGAAAGCTGGGGAGGGACTTGGGACAAAGGGATGGGATGAGAGGGAATGGGTTTGTACTGGAAGAGGGGAAAATCAGGTGAGATATGGGGGAAAAAATCTTAATTCTGGTCCAGGTTTCCCAGAGAAGCTTCCCCATCCCTGGAAGTGTTGGAGGTTGGCTGGGGCTGGTGGGAGGTGTCCCTGCTCATGGATAAAAATTGGAATTTAATTAATTTTAAGGTCCCTTCCAACACAAACCACCCCGTGATCTCCCCCACACCCTTCTCAAACACTTCCAAAATTCTCAGATGCTCTCTCTGTGCCTTCTATTACAGGGGGACCACTCAAGCAGTTTCCTACAACCAAAACCCCCAAGTTTAAACCCAAAAATATCCATGGATCCAGCAAAGCAACCCAAGGCAAGGCCCAAGGAGTTGGGTGGAATCCTCCTCCCATTCCTATGCACACAAAATCTTGAGTACAAAGTTCTCTCTACTCCCATTTCCAGCTTCTTGCTCAATCCTAGAAATTAAATTTCTCCCCTTTCTGTTAAAAGGCTCCTGGGAGCAGCAGGATCATTAAGGAAATAAACTGCAGAGCTACAATAATCTATGTGAACATTAAAGAAAGAAATGAAAACTTCACTGCACATCTCCAGCCCTTCCCTCTTCTCACAACCAGACAGCAAAACCTGGGTGCCCTCAATGCACCATTGCAGCTTCTGAAAAAAACCCCAAAAATGAAGGAAAAATAAGAAAAATAATTCCATCAGAGCATCACCTGAGTCAGAAAACATCCCACACAAAGCCAGGCTGCTGGCATGAGGGGGAACCAAGGAATAGCAAACTTTTCCCTTACTCCATCAGCCTTTCTAGAAGAAAAAAAATTAAAAAGACACCATTTTATTGCAGAATAAATCACAGTTTCCTTGGTTTACTTCCTTTAAGCCCATGTCTCTCAACTACATCAAAATTGAGGCATTAGACCACCCAAGGTCCCTTCCAACCTGAATTCTTTTTCAAAACCAACCACCCAGCACCATTTCCACAACCCTAGGAAGAAGACTTAAAACACTTTAAAAATAAAAATAAAAATCACCAGGTAGGAAAAGCACAGCCCCTTGGGGAGTTTTGCCTCCTGTTGAGCATCTCCTCATTGAACCAGATCCCTACATGGAACCAGATCCCTACATTGAACCAGATCCCTACAGATCCCACATGTTTGAGGGAGCAGACAACACATGATGGGTCAGATTTATGACTTGGAGAGGTATAATTAATTAATTTCTATCCACAAATTATCTGGGTCTATTTTGAGGTGTGCACCATGAGGTGATGGAGAGTTTTTCCCCAAAAACTGCAGAATAAGAGGACCACCTTTTGGGGCAGATCCCTAAACCCCCAAGGAAAAAGGATTAAATTCCACTTTAGTTCAGAAATAGCATCAAGCCCAGAGGGAACATTGTCCAAAAAGCTTCCAAAGCTGTCAGGATGGGTTTATTTCCAGGATGGAATGTTGTTAATTGGAATTTTTCCTTCTGCAACCTCCCCCCCCCCCTCCCCAGGGCTCATCACACCTCTCTTGGGGCAGAAAAAGCTTCAGAGCCCAAGCATCATTCTCTGCAAGTGCCAAAGATCATTTCACTGAGCATTTACCAGCAAGGAGAAGCAAAAAAAGACAAAAAAATACAACAAGAAAAAAGGAATCAACTCCAAGGCTGAGAACTCCTTTTCACCTGGGACTGAGAAAAGGGATGAGGAGCCCCAGATGGTTTTTCCTTGATCAAGCAGCCCCCTTAGTGAGGTTTCAAGGAGAATGAAGCTTCTGTGGGGAAAAAAAATATCATTTGTTTTCCAGGAATTGAAGCACCTTGAAGGATCCCTCCAGTATTCCCACTGCTCACTAAACCAGGGGATTTCCTGGGCTAACATTTTATTTTAATGCCCAATTTAATGCAATTTGTAAGAAAGGATAAAGCTTTATTAAGTGTTTTGTTCCTGACCACTCTGCCAGATCTCAGTAGTAGCAAAGAAGATGTAGGAAGCCCCTAAGTAAGGTTTACAACTCTCTCTCCTCCTTGGTGTAGAGGGATGAACACTTGGATGACTCCAAGGACATTTTCTTCCCTTTATTCTGAGGACAACAACTCTCAGGCTCTCTCCACCCAAAACTTTTTCCAGTTTGTTTTACTCCTTTCCCATTCCTTCCTAAAGAAGCTGCTCCCTCCAAAGCTTCCAAGAACCCTTTCCTCAACCCCCTCAAGAGCCATCCTATTTTTTTTCTGGCCTTTAACCGTGGCCAAACCACTCGAGCAGCCCAGGAATTCAAAGTTAAAAACCCAAATTCCAAGCCCTGCCAAGTTTCACCCCATCTGCCACCACACTTGGTGTAGGGACCAGGACACCAGGAGCCTTTCTGCCTTCTCCTGCCCTCCCAGTTGGGAGCACTGGGGGTTTTTTTTGGCCATGGAAGAGGCAGAGCTGCTTGTCCCAAGGTGTTGGGAGCCCAAATGAATGAGTTGCACTGATTTACTGCAGGTTTGATAAAGAAAACACCTTGGTATCAAAACACCACTGAGTCCCTATGACCATAACAGTGTCCTGGGGTTTTTTGGGGCAAGTGGCCCAAGAAATGGTGTGCCCAGAAGGCATAGGAAGAGGTAATGAGCAAAAAAAATAGAGAGAAATCACCCTCTGAGACTTTTCAACATGAAGCTCTTCAAGGCATCATAATATTTCACTTCCAATTCTGCTCAACGTGTGTTTTAAAAACCATCAGGCAAGAGGAGAGGATGGATGAAAAATAAATCTTTTCATCCATAAAACCACAACAGATTTACTTCAAAATGCATTTATTGAAACAAGGAAAACCTCAAAAGTCAGGGCACAAAATTCACTCTCATTAAAACACTGGGTAACACTAATAACTTACACTCAATTTTCTCTGGAGAGCAAAATCCATCCCAAACATCCTCATGGTCCAATTCCCAGCTTGGTAACCATGTTCTTGGAGCAGTTTGCCAGCTCCAAGGGAAAACAGGAGCAATCCAACAGGATATTACTCACTTGACTGAGCTTCCAAATTGAAATCCCTAAGATTGCAAAGCCACACTTGTAACTACAGGGGAATCCAGAGGAAAAAAAAATAATTCAGTTTTGAATATTACCAGAAGGTCCTGTTGATTCCAAGAAAGAAAAACCACTCATCTGGATAATTTCATGCAGCTGGGGCAGTGGTTTTGAGGCCTTTTGCCAAGGCTCTGCCTGCCCTTGGCCACCCCTGCAATTAAATACCTTTGGATTGCAGCTATTTCTGGGAGAAAAAATAAAAAAAAAAGGCTATATAGCCCAAAAAAAGTATTTAAAGCTTTAGTTGGGGACTCAGGTTCCTGTTGATGTATGTCTGAGTTTCTCCAGAACTTTAAAGTATCAAGGGTGTGGATGGGGAGAGGTTTGGGGTTTGGTTTGTTAAATAAAAAGATGGAAATAATTAAAAAAATGAACACTTATAAACCTAAACTACCTAATAAAGTCACAGCCAGGCACAAAAGCTCAAGAGGAGGTGATGTGTATGTTCTCCAGGTGAAACTGCTCCAAATCAATCAATGCAGTCCCAAAGAACCCCAAATTGGGGTGAAATAAAGCAATTTTTCCCCTCCATAAAGGAAAAGGAAAGGGGGAAAGGAAAGGGGGAAAGAAAGAGGAAAAAGAGGGGAGAAAAGGGAGAAAAGGGAGAAAAGGGAGAAAAGGGAGAAAAGGGAGAAAAAGAGGGAAAAGACAAAAAAGACAAAAAAGACAAAAAAGACAAAAAAGACAAAAAAGACAAAAAAGACAAAAAAGACAAAAAAGACAAAAAAGACAAAAAAGACAAAAAAGAAGAAAAAAGAAAAAGAGAAAAAGAAGAAAAAAGATAAAAAAGAGAAAAAAGACAAAAGAAGGAAAAAGAAAAATAAAATAAACCCCCCAAAACCCCAACCCCTGAGCCAGATGAGCAGCAGGTACCAGTTTCTCACAGTTTGCCACCAAGTTCTGAAAATTGCCATCCCAAACTTGGAAAGCCAGATGGGGGGGGAGCCCCAGACAATATTTCCCAACTTTTCCCTGTAATCACTTCTTTTAAATGCACATTTTGGGAGCCCAGCAGGCATCAAACAGTGCCCCAGTGTAGCAGAGTCACAAAACCCCCCTTGTTCCCCAAAATTCCTCTAGAAAACTGGGGGCAGGAGCCACGAGCCCTGAATCCCAATAACCCAGCTCTCTGCCTGCAAAGTTGCACAAGTTTTGGGGGAAAAATCTCTGGTTTTAAGGCAGTTTTGTCAGCTGGGAATTCCTACAACTCCACCTTGCTCCCCAGGTTGGTACCAGTGGGGCTGACATCCCCCATGACAGGTCAACGAGTGGCTAAGAGACTGGTGCCAAAGACAGGGTTTTGGCTTTTTTGATCATGGGATGCTATATGAGACACCTGGCCTGGTGGTGGCAGGTGGGATGCACCTGTCCCAGAGGGGGAAGAGGCTTTTGGGGCAGGACTTAGCAGGGCTCATTGAGAGAGCTTTAAACTAGATGTGAAGGGGGAAGGGGAGAAAACTGGGTCTGTTAGGGACAAACACAAGAAGAACGAACTGGGGCCCGAAGGCAGGTGGTCTAGGGAGGATTTAGTCCCATCAGTGTGCTCTGTTTGTTTCCTGAAATGTCTGTATGCTAATGCACGCAGCATGGGGAATAAGCAAGAAGAGTTAGAGGTCAGTGTACGGGCTAAGGGTTATGATCTGGTAGCGATAACAGAGACATGGTGGGATAGGTCACATGACTGGAATGTGGCCATGGATGGTTATGTGCTTTTTTGGAAAGATAGGGCGGGGAAGAGAGGTGGTGGAGTTGCTCTTTATGTGAGAGAGCAACTAGAATGTGTTGAGTTTTGTGCAGGGGCTGATGAGGGGCAAGTTGAAAGTTTGTGGGTAAGAATTAAGGGGCAGGCTGGTGTGGGTGATACAGTTGTGGGGGTCTACTACAGACCTCCTGATCAAGGCGAGGAGGTTGATGAGGCCTTCTACAGGCAGCTGAAAGCAGCCTCACAACTTCAGTCCCTAGTCCTCATGGGAGATTTTAACTACCCCGATATCTGCTGGTTGACTCACACAGCCAGCTTTTCACAGTCTAGGAGGTTCCTCCAGTGCATTGATGATAACTTCTTAATGCAAATGGTGGACAAGCCGACTAGAAGAGGAGCGCTGCTGGATCTTGTACTAACCAACAAGGAGGGCCTTGTTGAAGCAGTGGTGGTCAATGGCAGCCTTGGCTGCAGTGATCATGAGATGGTAGAGTTCAGGATCCTGTGTGGAAGGAACAGAATACCCAGTAGGACCAGAACCCTGGACTTCCACAGGGCAAACTTTGGCCTCCTCAATCAACTGTTAAGAGAAATCCCATGGGACAAGGTGTTAGAAGATAAAGGGGCTCAAGATAGCTGGTCAATATTCAAGGACCACTATTTGCAAGCACAGGATCAGAGCGTCCCTATGGTTAGGAAATCTAGTAAGGGAGCTAGGAGACCAGCATGGTTAAAAAAGGAACTGCTGGGAAAACTTAAGTGGAAAAGGAAAATCTACAGATCATGGAAGGGGGGGCTGGTCACTTGGGAGGAATATAGGACTGTTGTCAGAGGATGTAGGGAGGCAATTAGGAAAGCTAAGGCCTCCTTGGAACTTAACCTTGCAAGTCGGGTTAAGGATAATAGAAAGGGCTTTTTCAAATACATAGCTAGCAAAACTAACACTAGAGGCAATATTGGCCCACTAAGGAATGAGCTGGGAGCCCTGGTGACAGAGGATATAAAGAAGGCAGAGGTGCTGAACGCCTTCTTTGCCTCTGTCTTTACTCCTGCAGGGTTTCCGCATGAGCCCCAGATTCATTTAGCCCCAGAAGTAGTCAAGATAGATGAGGAGTTTGATATAGTAGATGAGGATTGGGTTAGGGATCAGCTGAGTAATCTGGACATCCATAAGTCGATGGGTCCAGATGGAATGCATCCAAGGGTGCTGAGGGAGCTGGCGGAGGTCATTGCTAGGCCACTCTCCATCATCTTCAGTAAGTCATGGGTAACAGGAGAGGTGCCTGAGGACTGGAGGATAGCAAATGTCACTCCAGTCTACAAGAAGGGCAAGAAGGAGGACCTGGGTAACTATAGACCGGTCAGCCTCACCTCCATCCCTGGAAAGGTGATGGAACAACTTGTTCTTGTCACTATCTCCAGGCATATCAAGGACATGGGGGTCATCAAGAGCAGTCAGCATGGTTTTATCAAGGGTAAATCATGTTTGACTAACCTCATAGCCTTCTATGAGGAAATTACTAGGTGGATAGATGATGGAAGAGCGGTAGATGTGGTTTATCTTGATTTCAGTAAAGCATTTGACACCGTCTCTCACAGCATCCTTGTAGATAAGTTGATCAAGTATGGGTTTGGTGATCAGGTAGTGAGGTGGATCAGGAACTGGTTGAAAGGAAGGAGTCAGAGAGTTGTAGTCAATGGGGCAGAATCTGGTTGGAGGTGTGTGACCAGTGGAGTCCCTCAGGGGTCGGTACTGGGACCGGTGTTGTTCAATATCTTCATCAACGACTTGGATGAGGGTCTAGAATGTCCCCTCAGCAAGTTTGCTGATGACACTAAGCTGGGAGGAGTGGCTGACACACCAGAAGGCTGTGCTGCCATTCAGAGAGACTTAGACAGGCTGGAGAGTTGGGCAGGGAGAAACATGATGAAATTCAACAAGGGGAAGTGGAGAGTTTTGCATTTGGGGAAGAACACCACGATGTCCCAGTATAGGTTGGGGGCTGAGCTGCTGGAGAGCAGTGGAGGTGAAAGAGACCTGGGGGTCCTGGTAGACAAGAAGATGCCCATGAGCCAGCAATGTGCCCTTGTGGCCAAGAAGGCCAATGGCATCCTGGGGTGCATTAGAAAGGGTGTGGTTAGTAGGTCGAGAGAGGTTCTCCTCCCCCTCTATTCTGCATTGGTGAGGCCACACCTGGAGTATTGTGTCCAGTTCTGGGCCCCTCAGTTCAAGAAGGACAGGGAAGTGCTTGAAAGAGTCCAGCACAGAGCTACTGAGATGATTAAGGGAGTGGAACATCTCCCTTATGAGGAAAGGCTGAGGGAGCTGGGGCTCTTTAGTTTGGAGAAAAGGAGACTGAGGGGTGACCTCATCAATGTTTTCAAATATGTAAGGGGTGAGTGTCAGGGAGATGGAGTTAGGCTTTTCTCAGTGGTGACCAGTGACAGGACAAGGGGTAATGGGTGTAAATTGGAGCATAGGAGCTTCAAGTTGAATATCAGAAAAAATTTTTTTACTGTAAGGGTGACAGAGCCCTGGAACAGGCTGCCCAGGGGGGTTGTGGAGTCTCCTTCACTGGAGACATTCAAAACCCACCTGGACACGTTCCTAGGGGATGTACTCTAGGGGGCCCTGCTCTGGCAGGGGGGGTTGGACTAGATGATCTTTCAGGTCCCTTCCAACCCCTAGGATTCTATCATTCTATGATTCTATGATCCCTCTTGGTTATAAAATCCCCCAAAATCAGATGGGGTTGGAAGGAACCTTAAATATCACCCAGTCCCAAGCCCTTTCCATAGGATGCTTCCCACCAGCCCAGGATGCTCCAAGCCTCATCCAACCTGCCCTCCAACACTTCCAAGGATGGGGAAGCCACAACTTCCCTGGGAAACCTCTTCCAGGCCTGGGAATTCATGGAAAATGGATATTTGGGTACCAGTGCTCTGCAGGTTTTTGGACATCTGCTGAAGAAGCTGAGAAAACACAACCTCTGACTCCCAACATCCCCTCCATCAGCTTCCCAAAAGATTTCCCATTTTTTTCAGGACAAACCAAAACCAACAGAGTGAACCCCAAATTATTTAATTCCTTGGATCGGGATCATTTTTTCCTCCATGGTTCCTGGCAGCAGGATGAACCACACCAAGTGGAGCTTGATTTATAAATTAAAAGCAGAAAAAAAACAGAGGTTTGGGCTGGTACCTTCTGAAAATCCCAGAATTTTCATTCCAGGCTAAATTCATCATTTCCTTCCCTAAATTTTTAGGCCACAGCAAAGCTTTTCCTTCCTGGTCCAAAAACCCAGGGAGAAGTGAAAAGAAATCAGAGTCCCCACAACCACAGCTCAGTCAAATTCCTTTTTTTTTGCTGGATTTTTCCTTTTTTTTTTTTACAGGATTAAGGCAAAAAAGCAAATAACCAACACCCCAGGAGCTTGTTTTTGAAGAACATCATCACTTCAAACACTCCATCTGGCATTAAATGATTTAAATGTTATTTTTTTCCTTTCTTTTCCAAGCCCTATTCCTGGCACAGCTCTTGGAGCCCCCTATTCCTTTCTATAAATAAAATGTATAAATATCCTTTCTATAAATAAAATGTAAATACTGATGATCTCTGCTTTTCTACAGAAAAAGCAAAGTGGGAGACATGAAACCCAAGAAAAAACAACAAGAAGAAAGGTTAGGACCAAGCATTTTAATTTAAATTACTGGCACTTGTGGAAATAAACACAATTTGCTAATTTCTTTCAAGCACTAAAAGGGCTTTTCCTTCCCAAATGGCCCATTTCTACCAATTATGTCAATTAATTAGGGAAAAAAAAATGGAATTGAGGTGCTTTTCTCTCTGCACAAAGCTAGGGAGGATGGAAAAAAAAATCCATCACTAAATATCCATCAAAATATTCTGCCTGACAAAGAGTGGGATGGAACAGAACCCTCTAAACCTTGCCTTAATATCAAATAATTATCATTTCCCTGAGAAATATGGAGGCAGTCACATAAAAAAAAAAAACAAAACATTCCAAGGTTTACTAGGTGAGGTTGCTCCAAGCCCTGGAATCTCCTTCATCCAAACCCTGCACCCATCAAATATGAAAATAAAATTTCATTAAGTGCTACAAAACCATTCCAAGGTTTCTCCATCCTCAGCCAGATGAAATAAAACCTTTTTGAGGCTAAAAAACCCAGATGGCACAGAATGAATGGGATGCTGAGACCCATCCAGGAGCTTCTGGGGCTCCCACATTGCAAGGATGGGATGGGATGGAGTGGGAATGATGGGGAATTCTCCAGGAATAACAAGAAGTGGTGTGAGAAAAAGCTCTGAGCATCCCTAAAAGCCACCCCAGACATAGAATGAGATGCCAGCTGTCCCTCAAACTTTTTTTTCTTAATATTTAAAGGAATTATTATGCAAAAAGGTAGCAGGGCAAGACTTCTGTCCCAGGTTGGAAAGTCACCATCCTCCTGCCTTGTAAAGACCTTTTTCCATTCTCAAAAAAAATTCAGAGCCAAGAAAGGAGTGAAACATCACCAGGAGACTCTGAAGAACTTGGGTGATTTACTGGAAGAGGAAAAAATCTGGGAATAGAAGATGCTCCTGATACAAAGCACACTTCATGATTCCTGCTATTAGTGAGCAAATTTCTTCCAGCTTTTAGCTTCCAAAAGAAAGGCTGGTCAAGAATTATTTTTTTTTTAAATTTAGAAAGCAAAATTAAATCATAATGTGAGCATCAAAGCAGGTTTGAATGAAAAATCAAAATTTTTGAGTTAAAAATCAAGTTTAGGTGGACAGCATCAGTGACTGAGGCCTGAACCCCCCCTCCCAAGGCCAAAATAACAGGAAATTAGAATTGTGATCTTTGAAATCAGGATTACACCTGAGTTTGGAAACCTGTACCCTCAGCATTAAAGCAAAACACAGCTTTGGTGCCTCTCAAAACCACCAAAAAGGAGATTGCTTTGGAACAAGGGGATTTCAAAGCATTTTTTAGGTTGAAAAACCAGAAATCAGATAAATCAGTTCTCTATTCCAGGGCTACAACCTCAAGATTAACACCCTATTACCAGGTTTTTCCTCCAATATTACACAAAACTGAATAAACTACTTCTTAAATGACCATTAAAACAGCAAAATATTAAATTACTATTTAATGACAGTGAAAATAAATGGTGTGCTCAAGTCAGAGGTGTCAGAATAAAGCCAAATAACACTGGGGTTGAGTATCCCAAGAAAACACTAAATGCTCCACACATCCTAAAAGAAAAATCCTACAGAAAGCTGATTTTTTTTATTGCTAGGATGTTGTGGAATGTTAGAGAGGTTTGGAGAATGTTGGAGAATATTCCTGAATGTTCTCGAAGAGATGGGAGGCATGACCCCTTTACTGTGCCCAACCCCATATTTGGGAGGCCAGTTAGATCGGCCCATACTCCGGTGCTACCTGCACCAGGGATTCGCTGTGCTACAGGTAAACACACCGGGTGTCCAATAAAAAGTTATGTTGGTGGCTGGGGTGTGGTCACGGAAGCACTATATAAGCGAAAGTTGCTGCGCAATAAACCAGAAGTCCGTTTATCAACCATATTGGTTGCACGCGTTTTCTTTGCCGCTCCCGCACTAGGAGGCAATTCTCTCTTCATAATTAGAGCTGTTGAAAACTCCTGGAGCCTGCTGAGTGAGAAGCCCATTTTTTCCCAACCAGGTTATTATTCCACAGGCAAATCCAGGAGGAAAATGTCACTCCAAGAGCTTCATCTGGCCTCAGAATAATTTCTTGATATTCTAACTTGCCCCCAGAATATCAAAGCTCACATTCATCACACCAAAGAGGAGGAATCAGACCTTACAACCTTAATTTTTGCTACTAAAAATTCCCCAGACCACCAGAAACCCCCCAAAAAAAAACCAAAAAAAAAACCCAACCAAAAAAACCAGGGTCAAAAAAGGGAAATAAAATTCCAGAAGCAGCTCTGAAAATCCAGGGGTTTAGACAGGAATCTTGGGTTTGTTGCCATCAAATGGAAGTGAGAACAAAAAGAACAAAAATGTTCTTTTCAAAAAGATTTCCCTCCAAACTGGTACCCCTGAGGTTAATATTTTTTATATTATATATATTTTATATATATTTATAATATATTTATATATTATTTATATTTATATTTTTATATTTAATTTATATGGAATCTCATCTTTTTAATATAAACCTTTACTTATATACTTTAATATAAAAAGTATTTTGTTTCAACTTAAGTCTTTCCAACTGGTACTTGCAACACCTTCCCATCAGATCAAAACATCCATGAAAACCACCCCAAATCAGACTTCCAAGTGTTTATTTCCAAAACAAAGGAAATTCCTGGCTCTTCTGCAGCTTTTCAGGAATGCCAGGGGAGCTCCCACATCCCTGGGATGCAGCATTCCCTGGGACATTTCCCTGGAAGGAGCCTTTCCCTGGACACATTCCAACACCCTCAATGTCCTTCTTGTCCTCAGGGTCCCAAAACTGACCCCAAAATTCAAGGTATGACCTCACCACTTGCTCATAGAGAGATGCAAGAGCACCAAGAGCAACTTGAAGCAGCTGCAACACCTGAATAAAATATCACAAAGAAATTAAAAGGCACCAAACTAAAAAATTCCAAACTTTGGGATTGAGCCCATGCTGCTACAGAGTCTTTATTCTATAAATTTTTTTATTGGGGGATTTTTTTTATTGGTTTAATCCTGGTGGGATTAAACTATAGAATTTCACAGGAGCTCAATTAAATTTTATTTAAAATATTTTAAAAGCACATGGAATTTAATAAAAGCTGAGTAGCTCTCTATAGGAAAAGGCTGCTTGTTTTTTTTTTTTGGAAGTCCTTGGAATTCTGTTAGAGGTTCCTGGAGCTCTATAAAAAGAGGAACCACTGAAGAGTTTTCACCTGCAGGAAAACCAGCAAGATCCCCTCCCAGCTCATCCAGGACCAATTTTTGGGAAGCAGACCTCTTCCTACTGAAGAGTTAATTCCCTAAATCTGTTCAGATGACACTTTTGGGGCTACTGAGGTCATCAAGGCCCTTGGGATGCATCCCCACCTCTGCCAGGATTTATTGCACCAAGCAGCCACCTACACCCAGGAGGAGGAAAATGACAGCAAATAAATATTTGGGTGAATTCCTGAGAAAAGAGATGTCTGGCCACTTGGGAAGGGACTGAAATAATAAGGGATAATTCATCTGGAGCTTCCTGGGACTCCACTGAAGTCTCTGAGAGCATCATATCAAAGGGAGCTTTAAAGAGGAATAGACCCAAAAAAAAAAAAAAAAAAAAAAAAAAAAGTTCTGAGACTCCCAGAAGATCCTTAAGGAGCTCAAGACACTCAAGCACTTCTTAATTCCCATTTCCCAACCTCCTGATCTCCCTGCTAGAGCCTCAGCATCCCCTGGGCACTCCTGGAATCCCCAGGACCAGGATTTCTCTGGGAAAAGGGGATTTTTGGATCCTGGCATCTGCAAGGAATTCAGGTGCCTTGGAAAAGGTTGAGATTCTGGGGCTCAAGATGAAGAAAACTGGTGGAGATTTAAGTAGTTCTGGCACCTGAGTTCAGGGAACATTTGGGTGATGCTCTCAGGCACAACACAGGGACAGGAGTTGGACTTGATGGTCCTGATGGGTCCTTTCCAACCTGGCAGATTCCATGATCTGTATCACAAAGGACATTTTGAATAAGAGACAAAAGTTGGCTCAGTTAAATCAAATCCTGGAGTCCTCATCCATGGACTGCATTAAAAAAAAATTAATTTTTTTTTTTTTGATTTAGCTAATCAATATTCACTTCTTATTTCCAAAATCCTAGCTCAAAGGAATGAATTTTTGTCATTCCCACTTGAAACACAACCACATCTCTAGCAGATTTCTCTCTAGATGAGGTTTTATCCCAGATGAATCCTTTATAGCCATTTTTTTTATATGGAAAATAAGCTTTTAGCTGGCTCATCCCTTTCTCCTGAGTGCTCCAAATTGCCACCTACAAAAAGGACAAGTTTGCAGAAGCCCTGCCAAGGAACCTTGCTTTGCTTGTCTTGACTTATGTCAGACAAAAAGTGTCAGAGCCTCCAGAACTGCTCTTGGCAAAGCCCAGGATGGAATCCATCCAAATTCCAGCAGTGGAATGGCTGCCCAAAGAGAGGGATGCACTGCAGACTGAATCCTTGGCACTGATCCTATAGATTTATAGGGTGAAATTAATGGGAGTTACCATTTGGGGAAAATCAGGACAAAAAAAAGAGTTTTTAAGTGGTATAATAAATAATTTAAGGAAGAAATAAATCCATTTTTTTTAATTGCTGCTTACATCAAACACACCCCATCCAAACCCAGCCTCTTGGGCATCTTCCTTCCTTCCAACCTGTGTTGCTCTACAAGAGTTAAACCTGAATAAATATCTTTACCCCATCCACCAGCAGAAAAATGGATCTTTTTCAGGAGAAATTCTATTCATATGCATGTGGAGCATGGCAGAGCAAAGGGAACTGCATCACTGGAAGCTTTTCCCAGATCAAAGCCATTCAGGAATTGGGCAAGAGTTGGTGGCATTGACTATTCAAAGGAAACCCTGCTTAGTGTGGAGGAAAATAAGATTTCCCCTGTACAACTTGACATCATTATCTTCAAAAAGGTCCCCAGCATCCTCACTGGAACTCAGATTTCTGCTTTGAAAGATGTTTCAAGGGGTTCCAGTGATTTTATTACACCTGAAGCCCTCCTACTCTACTATTTCTCAAATATACAAAGAGGTTCAAGCCACCCCGACCCTAAACCTGTGTAAAACACAGTTCTGCTATTTATCTACTTGCTCATTGCACATCAGGAGCATCTACAAAGCCAGGGAAAACTTGCCAAGCCCTCAAAGCCAAAAGAATTGAGTAAACTCAGCCTAAGAGGAGGAAAGGGAATAAAAATCAGGACTAAATGATGCTCAGATTTATGGGGTTGATGGGAAAACCAAGAGGAGCTTTCCAGCTGGGTAGTGGGGGAGCTGTGTCCTCCCATGGGATGGTTTCATCCTCTCCCAGAAAAAGCTGGCACTGAGGCCTCTTGGCCTCTCCTCCAGCACAGAACATCTCTAATACCACCCCAATTCCTCTTCTTGGCTTTTCAGGAGAAGGAAAACAATGGGAATTCATCTGTAGCTCTTCCATGGCCCTTCCCACCCAGCCAGCTGGAGCTTTGCTGAGAGAGCTGAGCAGAGGCTTCCAAAATCTGATTTCTTGCTAGGAATAAGAGGGTGAGATGTGAGATGCATCCCTGCTTTACTCAGGGACAACTTCCCAGGAGAACACTCAGATTTAAGCACTTTCTCTACAGCCAACAATATTCAACAATTTCAGAACCTATTCCTGCAAGTAAGCAAAAAAAGCCCCCCAAAATACCCCTCTCTTCCCCAATTTTGATGCAAAAATGAATCATAGAATCATAGAAAGTTAGCGGTTGGAAGGGACCTTGAAAGATCATCTAGTCCAACCCCCCTTGCCTGAGGCAAGCCCTTTCCAAGCTTCTCCCATCCTTACATTTTTCTCTGAATTGTCAAGCTTAGCAATTTTTTTTTTAATTTCTGTGATAACCAACCCTGCCCATCAGGATCTGGAGCTCTTGGAGAAGGTCCAGAGGTGACTACAAAACTATCAGAGGGCTGGAGCAGCTTTGCAAGGAGACAGGAGGAGAGATTTGGGTCCTTGTTGGAGAAGAGAAGGCTTCAAAAAAAACTTATTGCTGCTTTTCAGTGGTTCAAGAAAAGAAATATGGGGTCAGGCTTCAGGGCAGCAGTGACAGGACAAGGGGTGATGGGTTTAAACTAGAAGAGGGGATTTTCAGAGCAGGGAAGGATGGTGATGTAAACACTTTAAAAATACAAAATTATGCCTCTTGAATCAATCTTTTTTTTTTTTTTTTTTTTTTTTTCTTTCTCTTCCTGTTTGGTTGCAACATTCTGTCAATTAACATATGTTTACCTCACCATATGCCTGACAGACACCTAAAAGATAAGAATGCTTATCAGGTCGTCTCCTGGTGCACGATGGAGACAATGAAGGTAGCAGGACACCCAAAAAGACTAAAAGATAAGGATGACTCATCTCCGGGAAGTCTGGAAATCTGTATGTATCAGGGACTTATGCAAAAAAGGGACCCCTTTTCTTTTCCTGTATAAAAATCGCCCAAAAAGAACCGAAAAGGAGCCAGCAGCTCGGAGGAGCCAGCAGCTCAGAAGGACACGTGGAAGCCAGCTCCTGTGACTACAAACTCCAGCCAGCTCGGCGCAAAAAGGCGGGAAGCAGCTCTGAAGGCCCAAGCGGAAAGCGGCGAGGCGGCTTTCTTCTGGACCCCCCCTCTCTCGGCACTTGGGCTTCAGCTACGGGACAGAGAAGCGGCAGGAGCCACAGACCCTACGCACCCGACTACAGCCAGAGGCCAGGGCCGGCGGAGGGTGATAACATCTTAATTACCCTCCTTCTTTTCTCTTCTTAACGACTCTTCTCTCCGAAGTAACTAATTGTATAAATCCTAAATAAATCCTTGTAACTTGTTTGAATCATAAAGCCTGGTTATTTTTGTAAATTCACGCGTCGTCTATGAGTAGTGGCTGAATTTTCCTCGCAAACAAAATATAAATAATAACTCGGATCGTAACAAATGGAATTTTTTATGCTGAAGGTGGTGAAACAGTGGCCCAGGGAGGTGGGAAATATCCCTGGAACTATTCCAGGTCAGGTTGGAAGGGGCTCTGGGCAACCTGATGGAGTTGCAATATCCCTGTTCTTCTAGGGACTTTTCTAGGTCACTTCCCATCCAAACCATTCTGGGATTTTATGATCTCTTGGGGGATTTTGTCAGGATAAGGCTGAAGCTTTTACTGAGCCTGGACCAACTACCAGGAGTTCACAACATAATGAAGTCTGGGATGTGCTTGGGCATTGCTAGCAAAACTAAATAGATTTTTTTTTTCTATTAGATGGGAGAGCAAAGATGTGCAAAGTCATGGCCTTGAAAATATCTACAGTAAGAAATAAAAAAAATAAAATAAAGGAACAATTTCTTGGTGACACTGAACTGGAGCCCTCCCAGCAAAACCTAAACCTGAAGCATCCCCAGGTCCTTCAAGAAAAAAAAAAAAAAATCCCAAACACATGGACACCAGAGCATCCCCCCCAGAGGTCTTGCTGCAAACACAGATATTGCAATTTCTCCTTGGATTCTCCCTCATTTTTCCCACTTTTTGCCTCTGGCACCAATGAATGGTTCAGAGAGAACCTGATCCAAATATTGTTTGGATCTCAGCAATCCAACTGGATTTCTGGAGGAGGCTTTGGCTGAACACTGATGGCACAGCTTGAAAAGAGGCACAGAAGGAATTCAGTGGATCCAATCCATAGTTAACACTCTAAAATATTTTTAAATAAGGGGAAAAAATATCAAAAGCCTATAAATAATTCCAATTATGCCTCAAAAGCTAGAACACATCCTCCTTTGCTCCCATAAATAATATTCTTTCAAGGGAAATTGGGAAGCCCTGAGGTAAAACTAATATTTTTAAAGCTTAATCCCTGGTAGGTTACAAAACTCCTCTGCTGCCCCTAGATTCTTGGGTCTATATTGATTTTTCAATTAAAAATTTATCAGGTCTAGAAGAAGTAATAAAGCAGCCCAAATCACCCTGAGATTAAAAAAAAAATAAATAAAAAAATAAGGTTGTTTCAGAGCCCAAGACAGGCTGGAGGTAGCAGAAGTAGTTGATGCATGAAATATCTAAATCCAGGCAGCAAAATTGGTCTACAAGAAAAAGAAAAAAAAAAAAAAGAAAAAAAAAAAGAAAAAAAAAAAAAAGAAAAAAAAAAAAGAAAAAAAAAAAAAGAAAAAAAAAAAAGAAAAAAAAAAAAAGAAAAAAAAAAAGAAAGAAAGAAAGGAAAGGGAGGAAGAAGCAGAAGACAATCAATGGAGTTAGATTTAGAGTGAAAAGATTAATTAAATCTTTTGCTGACTTTTACTTTGCAAGTCACTTTTCCTCCTGGAAATTACACCCAGTGCCCTTTTTTCTGATGCTCTGCTCTCAAAAAAATACCCCAAGAAATCCCCATTTCACTTGGGGAAAGGCAAAGGGGTGCAGATAAAAACCTATAAATAAATCAAATAAATCTCAGTAGCTGGGCAAGTCCCTTTTTGTCTGGCAATGCATCTTTTTCTTTAAATAAATCTTGTGACATGGGATTATTGGTGGTAAAAAGGACCTGGACACAGCAGAATTATTTCCCCAAAGCTTAAAAAACCCCAATTTTCTAAACTGCAGAATTCTCAGCTTGCAGAGCATCATCTGCAAAGGTCAATGTGGTAGGAGCAGCCTTATCCCTGCCCTCTCATCCAAGCTTCTCCTGCCTCTAAATGATGGAAAAGCAAATATTTAGCTTGTCCCAGAATGATGTCCAAGGAAAACACAAAAAACTGGGAGGGGAAAATCCAGAGAAATCATATCAGACCCTGGAGGTGCCTCTGAGATGCTCAGGAGCATCGAGCTGCAGAGAAAAAAAAATATTTGAATACAAAAAAAAGAAAGAAAAAAAAAAAAAAAAAAAAAAAAAAAAAAAAACCAACAACCTGAAGGCAGCCTCTCCAATTTTTTTTCTCTTCAGTAACAGCCCCATTTTGAATTCCTGAATTATACCTTTGGAAAATTAGAGTGCTGCTCCTCAAATAATTGGAGAGGATGGAACGAGCAGAGGTGAGGGGTGGGAGAAAAAAAAAAACAAAAAAACCAGGGGAAAATGCCAATTTTTTTTCCCTTAACCAACATGCCAAGACACACAGGTTCTCCCATGCTTGACTGGGAAGCTCTGATGTGGAAAATCAAAAGGGAGGGATGCAATTTCTTTGCAGAGCTGCTCCTTCCTTCTCCATTCCAGCCATATGCAAAGACAGGAGGCTGGCCAAATGCAGGATAAGAAAGCTCCTACTTTGTTCAGCCTGAAAAAAAAGAGGGATCAGAACAGCTTCAGCCTCAAAAGAATCAGCATCCCAGCCTTCCAGCATTTAGCAGCACTAAATTTAAATAAAAAACACCAAGTCAACAGGAAAAACCAAGCTGAGTTGGGCTCTCAGCACCCTCCAAGGGTTGGAAGGGTGGAAAAAAAAGGCAAATAAATTCTGTTTCTCCCTCACTTAAACTTTGCCACTCAAGACAGCCAAGGAAAGCCAAATTTCCCCCAAAAATCAGCTCCAGATTCCCCAAGCCCAGTGTCACCAGCTGCCCCCAGCCTCAGCATCCTGGGCCAACCAAGTGACAGCTGGAAAAGCCATCAGCCCCCCCACCAGCTGCTGCCTCCACATTATTTCTTGGGTTTATTCTATTTTTTAATTTTTTTTCCTTTCCTTAGGAAGGAATGAAGCTGCCCCAAAAGGCTCCAGATACAGAATTATTGTTTTAACAATTAAAAAAAAAAAATTAAAAACTTTGTAGCTGGCCTGTCCTCAGGTCCCCAGGGTTTCCAGACCTAAAATTTGGGGGGAGATGAAGGCAAAGCAGGATTGGAGGGCAGCTTGGAAGCTGGAAATCTCCAGCTAACAAGGAAAACCTCTTAAGGCTTGAAAAACCTTAAAAAAAAAAGTGTTTTTTTCAGCCTGCACCTTGATAATTATTACCCAGAGGCCACAAGTGCCCACAAGGACCAACTCATGTATGGTCAGGCTTTAAATCACAGAATTTTGGGGGTTCAAGGGACCTCTGGAGATCATCCAGGAGAACCCCCTGCACAGGAACACATCCAGGTGGCTTTGGAAAAGCTCCAGAGAAGGAAATTCCATCAATTTCCTACCTGCTCACCCCAAATCCTGCACCAGAAATTGCTTTAGAAGCAGAATAAGGAAAATCATCTCCAGAATCATCTCCCTCCTGCCAGGGAATTCTCCTGACAATTCCCAGTCAGCCCTGGAGATGCTGCCAAGATCCCAAATATCCCAGAATCAGCCCCTGCACTGGGAATTCCCCCCCCCCCCACCCCAAAAAAAAAAAAGCAGCAAACCCAAATTCTGGAATTAGGAGCCAGCTCCAAGAACCATTCCTGGGCTCAAAGAACCAAATCCTGAGCCATCTCCCTGTGGTTTTTCCAGAGATTTGGCATTTTCCATGGGCAGGTGATGGGTTCAGTTTGGGGTTTTTGGGGTTTTTTTTTTTTAAAGAAGAAACTTTAAAACCCAGCTGAGTTGTTGCCTGACAAAGCCTTAGGAAAAGTGGGTGCCAAAATCCATCATTCCCTCCCTGGAAGGAGGAAGGATTCAGGCTGGGTGACACCAATCCTTCAATTCTTGGGTAAACTGGAATAAAAATAACCCAAAGTGAAATATAAGGATTAAAAATAGAAGAAATATATAAGAATTAAAAATAGAAGAAATATATAAAAATATATATAAAATATAAGAAATATAAGAGTTAAAAATATAATATATAAAAATATATAGAAAATATTAAAAAATATAGGAAATATAAGAATTAAAAAAAACTTTTATGTTGTAAATTAAAGCAAATTTTCAGGGCATTAAAAACTCTGCACTCCCAGTTGGCCTAATAAAACTATTTCTGATTATTATCATTAAAAATTTAACCCAAGTGTTGCATCTTGCTACCACTTCACAGGTAAAAACAGAGATATTAGAAGAGAAAAATCACAAGAATAAAAAAACCCCAGGAGATCTCTACAGCCACAGACATCCGTATGCAGAGGAATAAATAAAAAGTTGAAGACAAAAAAGCAATTTGGGTCCCCCAAGAAATCCTGGGGGGGTGGAAGGAAAAAAAAAGGTTCTTGAAATGCTTTCCTAATTGAAAAAAAATAATAATAATCTCCCAAAAGGCACTGAAATCTCCCATTTCTGTTTCCCTTTGCACTAAAATAAGGTTACAGGAGACAAAACAAGAAGTGAAATTTCCAAAGTGTGAATTACAGAGAATTAAATAATAATTCTATATTATTATACACATATATTCTATTATTATACACATAATAATACCCTGAGATATTTTCCACCTTCCCACTCCTGCTACATCCCAAACTCAGCAAAAATAAAGGTATTGGAGAGGAAAAAAGCACCCAAACCCCACAAAAACCAAACCTCCAAAACAGTCATAACACACAAAAAAAACCCGTATTAAAATCTTCATGCTCATTTTTTATCCTGATAATAAAAATATTTTTTAGGAACTGCCAGGCACGAAGAAATAATTGGAATAAATTGCACAGATTCACCTGGTCCCCCCCCCCTTTGCTACATGTTTTTATGGAGATACGTGCAGAAATAAAACCTAGAATATATATATATATTTTTAATTCTATATATTCCAAAGATATTTTAGTCTTGTAGGATTATCAGAGTAATCTCAAAACTCAAAAAAAAAAAAACCCCAAAAAACAAGAGGAGCCAAAAGATCCCCTGATGTTTTGCAATGAAACATTTGAATTTTTCATTTTTAAAAGGTTTGGGGTTGGTTTTTTTTTCAGAAGAAAACTACAGAGTCAATGATTGGAATATGAAAATATCAGAACCTCATTTCCTGATAAATTGCATCCCATTTCCCTGACACTTCCACCTCATTAATTCCTCCTCTCCCCATTGAGTCCCCTCCAAGCATCCCAGAGCTCCCCCTCCTCCCACAGACTTAAGACAAAGCACTTTAATAAAGCTTTTTTTTTTTTAAAGCCATCCCAAAGGTTTCACCCTTTTTTATAAGGGAGGAATTTTGACATGTTAGCTGCTTAATATTTGGAAATTAAGCTGGATTTGGGAATTTTGAGGGAAAATCCACCTGCTGCAAAGCTTTGGCCAACACATTTCTACTACATTAACAGGAACATCACACTTTAAATTCAAGAAACCTTTAAATTCCAGAAACCTTAAATCCAAGGAACCTTAAATTTAAGAAACCTTAAATCCAAGGAGCCTTAAATCCAAGGAGCCTTTAAATTCTAGAAACCTTAAATTCAAGGAACCTTCAAGTCTAGGCACCTTCAATTCAAGGAGTCTTAAATCCAAGGAGTCTTAAATTCAACCAACCTCAAATCCAAGGAACCTTCAATCCAAGAAACCTTTAAATTCAAAAAGCCTTAAAATCAAGGAACCTTAAATCCAAGGAACCTTAAATTCAAATTCCAAGAAACCTTAAATCCAAGGAACCTTAAATCCAAGGAACCTTAAATCCAAGGAACCTTAAATCCAAGGAACCTTAAATCCAAGGAACCTTAAATTCAAGAAACCTTAAATTCAAGAAACCTTAAATCCAAGGAACTTTAAAAACAAGGAACCTTACATCCAAGAAACCTTAAATTCAAGGAACCTTAAATCCAAGAAACCTTAAATCCAAGAAACCTCCACCACCTTCTTTTTTTTGCCAGAAGAAAAAAAAAAATTCAACTTACCCTAAATCTCCCTTTCCTAAAGCATCTAATGCTTTCCTATCAGTGATGCAGCTGCTCAAAGCCCTTTTGAAAAAACCCTAAACTGATTTAAAACTATTATTTTCCCATATAACTTGAAGGGAAAGACAAAAATTCAACCTGGACTCATCACCCCTTGAGTTAAAGGAGTCTCAGCAAGAAATGGAAATCCCAACCTCCTTTTCTGACACTGAGAGTTTACAAAGATGCAAATTTTATTTTTTTAATATATTTTTCACAACATCTGGAAGAATTTCATTAATAAAAAGTTTCTTACAAGCTTCCTTGGGCAATGGGGTTATTAATGGGACCCTGCCACTCAGAGTCACTTCCCCACAGCATCCTTATCCCTTTTCCCCAAATTTTCCCACCCAAGCTGTGAATTCAGTTCCCATTTTTCCATGTTCATCCTGCTTTGGGAATAGCCCCTTCCCTCAAATTCCCTCAATTCCCAGCTCTGAAGCACCCACGGGGATGGGGAATCAGCCAAAGGGCTCCAAGAGCAGTGTCCAACCCCAGGAGAATTCCCAGAAATGGGAATTGCAAAGATATTTTGCATCCTGAGACCAAAAAGCTGATTTTTTGGGTTCTAAAGACCAAAACAGGGTTGTTCCCAGCTCAGGGAAGCATCCCAGGGGATGCCTCCCATGGGATTAACACTGAATTTATGTTCCAACACTCAAGTTTTCCCCCTCCCTGGTTAAATAAAAGAAAAAAAATTATTTATTTTTAATTAAATAACCCAGAAATCACTCCCAGCACCTTCACTGGGAATTAAGTCTATTCCCAAGTTATATTTTGCAGATCTGGTCCCAGAATCCTGGGATCCCAAACTAAGAGGATGCCAAGCACACAGAAAAGAGGGATCAGCTCTTGGGAATGTTGGCTCAGGGTGATGCTAATTATGATTATTCAATTAATTCCCTGGAATTCTCTCCTATCTACCTGGGCAGTCTCCACCTCTTCACTCTCCAGACATCTGTGGGGATTTTTTCTCTAAGCAGCACTGGAATAAATCAAGATCAGATTATCCAGTTAATAATTATCAACTTCTGGATGACTTCCAGGCTCTTTTCCTGCACATCTGCTCCAGACATCAACCAAATGTACAGCAACCAAGCCTGCCCCATTCACCACCACAATTGCAATATTTTGGAGCATTAATTACATGTCATTAAACTTAATATCATTACATTTGTGTTCTCAGAGGCAAGGCTTTGCTAATTGCTCTCGTGTCAACAAATTACTTTTTTCCCTCTGGATGGAAAAAAAAAAAAACCAAAAACCACAGCTTGGTGAATGGTTTAATACCTCACAGTGGGTTTTAACAACTTTACTACAGAAGAGAAAAAAAAAAATAACTCCCAATTCAGCAGCTTTTTGCCTTGCCAAGAGTGTGGAACCACTGATGGGAATGGCAGAGAGGAGAATCCAAGCTTTGGGCAGGGATTCCAGGTATCCCTTGGCTCAGCATCACTCAAGTCAGGGATTTTATCACCTGCTTGGTGTCTGCATCCTTTTTTTTTATTTTTTTGAATTTTTTAGAGTGGATGGGGCTGCTTTTTAAGCCTTGCCATGCAGGAAATGCTCAGAATCCAACTCCAACTGCACTTAAACTAATGGCCCGTGCCATATATCACCCAGCAGAGCACTGAAAAGGTGGCCCAAAGATTTCATTTTTCATCTCTTAGCCTGATTTATGAGGTTGTTATTCCATAAAAAGCTCTTCCCACATTTCCTCTCCCCTCACAAGTCTTGCAGATTAGGACCCGACCTCCTTTCTTCAGTGGATAGCTTGGACCCAGCAGCTGTCAAGTCCTTTTTTCTGACTGATTTTCCTAAGCTCTTAACCTGCTTTTCTATTTCCTCATCTCCAGAGCTAAAGAAAAAAAGGACTTTTCACTTTGCAGACAGCTTCTGGGATTTAAACTGAGCCCCTGGTTACTTGAATAGCACCCTCCTTGCTTTTGGGCCTTCAGCAGCCTCCAGATTTGCACCCCCAGGAGGCTGAAAAACTGATTAATTCTTTAAAGGGATGATTTGCCTGTTGCAGCACACTCTAAATTAATCTGATTTTGTTAAATACTAAGTAAAAAAACCTTCTAACTAAAGTCTTAGCTGATTCTGGTGGCTTTCAAAGCAACGTGGAGTTCCACCCCCCCTCTGTTCCCTGTTTAGCATTCCCTAAAAAGTGTCAAAAACATCTGAGAAACTCCTTTGCCTTCATCTTTTCAACCCACTGAAGCCAAATAATGCTTTTTCTGAAAAAAAAAAAAAAACTATTTTAACTAAAAAATAACTTTCTGGAGGCTTTATTTGCCACTTTGGGGACACCATCCTGGGGAATTCCCACTGGGATGCTCTGAGTGCAGGCTGCCAAATGACCTTAAAAATAGCAGCACCTTGACAGAAAACTTCACTGAACCAGAGCTTAAAACCAGGGGAATTCCTCAGAGTCCAGTGGTGAAGCTGGAAAATAAAACTGGGAGCTGGGCAAGCTCCCAAAAGTTTTGCCATCCCTCCAATAATCAGGATTTAATACCCAAACCTCTCAGTGCCAGCATGAATAACTTGATTCCATTAGAAAGGGACCCCAGAATCAGCATCAGGAGCAAAAAAATATTAATTTAATAGTTTCTTAAATCCAAAAAATTACTTGAGAACTGCAGTTAATCAACATGATAGACACAAAGGTCAAAAGTCTGATCCCATACATAATGATCACTCAAAAAAAGGGAACATATTGATGATTTGCATTTAGATCTTTTTTTTCAAGGTCATCAAACTCCCTAATTTTTTAGCTCTGGAAGATTAATCACTAAGCCTCTAAATAAACAGATTTTTTCAGAAAAACTTCACATTAAAGAAAAAAAAAAATGAAGATTTTACAGCCACATAGACTGAAGAGCTCCAGCCTACTCTAAACAGAGCCACAGACACTGTTCATTCCAGCAGCACCAAAACCCCTGATTTTTTTCAGAATTCTGACATTATTTGTCAATTTTATCACAGGCTCAGATGAATTCTTTTTGGGTTTACACCACCTGAAATTGGGTCAAAAGCAGCAGATGACCTGACCTGGGCCTTTCAATAGCTTTATCCTGAGGTCTGCAACAGAGATCAGGGGAAAACTGAATAAAAAAAAACAACAGCAGAACAAAACAGAGAAGCACATATCAGAGGGAAAGGTTTGACAGACAGGAATACCAAAAAAAAAGGAAAAAAAATGGGAAACTTGGAGCTTCATTACAGGCAGCACATCCACACCATCCCATCAGACAAGAATCCCAGCTGCTTCAAAGATTTGGTTCTCTAATGACCAGAAAATGGATTTATTTGGCAAAAACTGCTGTCTGGAGTTTCATGAGATGGTTCTGAAGTGAGCAGCTTCCTCTGGGATGTGTCTGACACAAATAAAATGGTTTCATGGGAATAACCCTGCTTTATCCTGCCAAGAGGCAAAGGACACATCCTTTCCTGGGAAATCAAACCTTTAGCTGCTCAACTTCCAGGAACTGCCAGAAAAATTAAGGTTATTTAAAGCATCATAGATACAAACCTTCCAAAATAACCAGGGGCACTTAAAGAGAAGCTCTGCTGGAAGGAGAGCATCATGCTAAAGGATGAAGATGGGCTGAGCTCAGCTGGATCCTGAGTGCTCCCCCAGCCAGCCTCTCCTCAGAGGGCCAGAAAGAGACCATAAAATGGGAAAAAAACCCCTCATAAGTCAAGATAAAAGGCAGTTAAATGAAGGAAAAGCAAAGGAAGCAAAAAAAGATTTTTTTTTTCTGCTTCCCACCAGCAGACAACACCCAAAAACTTGAGTTCTCCAGAGGAGCAACACTGATCAAACCAAACTCTCTCCTTCCTCTTATTTTGGTTCCTTATCTGCCATCACTTGGTAGGGAAGATCCCTTTGGATCAACAATCCTGGTTATTTCCCTTCCCAAAATCCTGTCCCCCTCCTGAAGGGAAAATCCTGGATCCCCTGGATGCTGAGCAGGACCCTCAGCATCCTTCCAGCTCCCCCCAGGGCTGCTCCAGGGAAAATTCATTCCATCCCAGCAGGAACACAAATCCTGTTTGCTTTGGAAAACTCCAGACCCACAAGGAAGACACTTTTTTAAGAACAACTCAAGTTAGCAGCATCATATCAGGGTGAAATTTATAATAAAATTATCAATTCTGGAGCTCTCATCATCACCACCAAGCCAAGCACTAAATATTTCCCCTTCCATCCATCCAACACCCAGTCTGGAAGCTCCTGGCTGAATTCCAACATCCAAATGGAGGGTGGAAGCTTTGGGATCAAGCAGCTGATCCCTGGGTTTTCAATCCCTGAGGTCTCAGGGTTCAAGGAGCAGCAAAATCCACTCCTTCAGCTCTGGTTTCCCTCTCCAAGAGGTTTTCAGATCAGGAGACTTGCACTCTGAGGATGTTTTTTTTTTGTTTGTTTTTTTATTTATAACTACATGACACTTCTGGTAGAGATGCTTCACTGAATACTCATGTGCTGCACTTGCACAAAATATTTAAATAAAAGAGACAAGAGAGAAGGACTGGGGAGAAAAAGCTGGAAAAAAAAATCTAGGATGTTTCTGCTGCTCCCTTTTCCCATCCTAAATGAATCTGTCCTCTAACACATCCCCTGAAGTGTAAACCCCTTGTTTTACAGGAGAAGAAAGAGGTTTTTTTATTGCTTCCTCACCTCCATCTCTGCTGAACGAGCTTTAATTTATAGCACTCAACGTTCCAGCCTTAAAAAAAAACCTAAAAATCAAAGTAATTGTTTGAGAGGCAAAGGAGGGAGGTGGGTTAATGGAAAAAGGCAAGGGTTCAACTGCTCAGCAAGGTGCACTCACCCTTTATGAGGCCTTCAATTCCACTCCATGGCACAGGAAATTTATTCCTGCAGTCAGGAAGGGAGGATTTAGGGCTGGCAGCTTTGTATTTATGGCATCTTGCTAAAGAAACACCCTCAGCACTTCCCTTGAAGAGCTGGGAAGGATGCTCTGCTCCAGAGAACCTTGCTCCACCATCCTCTGATTTATTGGGGGGTTTGTTACTATTTTTTTTTTAATTAGAATGGAAAATAAGAGTTAAAATTTGATATGAAATGAGACATCTGAGAGTTTTCAATATGGTCACAACTCAAGCACTTCAAGTCCCCTTTTCCTGTTAAACAGATTCCTAACTCTCATCCCAGGATTTCCCACTCCATGTAAACCAACTCCAATTCTTTAGAAGCAAAGTTTCAGCCTTCAGAAGCAATTCCTTTATTTTTCTGGAATTCTTGGAGAGGAAAAAAGATTTTTTTCTGCCTGGAAAAAGCAGATGTGTGGAATAACACAGGAGCAGGAAAAACCAGGGATAAAATCCCAGCTACTGGCTAAAGACAACTGGAGGAAAATAACTTTATGGGATGTTCCATCCACTCACAGCTTGAAAAAAGAACACTAAACAATTGCCTAAAACTCCCTAAAATTCTAATCCAAGCTTACAAGGTGCTTTCTACCATGGAATTCCAGCACTCTTATGCCTTCACCTTTTTTTTTTTATAGTAGTGGCTCTGTAAATCCCAGGAAAAACCCCAAAACTATGTGGATTAAGGCACACACAGTTTTCTCCTAATAAGAGCATTTCATAACCATGAAAACCCTCAGCCCCTTCCATCCCTCACCTCTTCCCAGCCCTCTCAATCTGGGCTTTATTTCTGCCAACAACTTCTCTCTGATTTCAGGAGATTATTAAGAAGGGAAACAGATGCTAAGACAGCATGAAACTTGTTCCTGTAGGAACAAGTTCCAGCAGGGTGGAATCCCCCCCAAAACCTCCCCAAATCCCAGAGAATAAATGGGTGAGGATGGTTCTGCTTGGCTAAGTTGGTGCCTCCTCATCATGGGATGGGTTGGGATGGAAAGGACCTTCAAAATGTCCCAATCCCAACTTTTTTCCATGCCCAGGGACACCTCCCACCCCATCCAAGCCCCATCCAACCTGACCTGAGGCACTGCCAGGGATGGGGAAGCCACAATTCCCAGGGAAAACCTGGAGCAACCTGATGCCCGTGGCCCAGGGCTTGGAATCAGGGGTCCTTTAGGGTCCTTTCCAACCCATTGGACCCCTTTTCTTTCTCCATCACTCATCTAAAACACCTAAAGCTCATTATTTTTATTTTTCTCCTCATATAGATGATAATTTTTTTTAATACTCACACATGGCAATGGATTTGCAAAATTCCAGCCAGGGATTTGATGGGCTGATAGCACCAAAAAAAAAAAAAAAAAAAGACACTGTGGAAAGTATATAAATTATTTATGAGGCTTCTGACAAGATCCTGCCTATAAAACAAGAGAAAACCAGTCATAAATCTGAAAAGTAGCCATTAAATTCAATTTATAGCCCCTGAGAACACTGCCCAACCTAAACTGTGCACACCACTCCCTGGCTCATTCAGATGCACAGCAAGAAATGAAGATATTTAGGAGTTATTTTCCATAAAAAACAAAAAAAAAACAACCACTCAAGGGCAAAAATTCCACAGGGAAGGCTTTGTTGGTTTTTTTTCCCCCAGCCAACAATAGCAATTTCCATAGGGAATCTGAACTCTGGATTAACTGGCAGAAAAAAATAGGGGGAAGAAGAAGGGGGAAGAAGAAGGGGGAAGAAGAAGGGGGAAGAAGAAGGGGGAAGAAGAAGGGGGAAGAAGAAGGGGGAAGAAGAAGGGGGAAGAAGAAGGGGGAAGAAGAAGGGGGAAGAAGAAGGGGGAAGAAGAAGGGGGAAGAAGAAGGGGGAAGAAGAAGGGGGAAGAAGAAGGGGGAAGAAGAAGGGGGAAGAAGAAGGGGGAAGAAGAAGGGGGAAGAAGAAGGGGGAAGAAGAAGGGGGAAGAAGAAGGGGGAAGAAGAAGGGGGAAGAAGAAGGGGGAAGAAGAAGGGGGAAGAAGAAGGGGGAAGAAGAAGGGGGAAGAAGAAGGGGGAAGAAGAAGGGGGAAGAAGAAGGGGGAAGAAGAAGGGGGAAGAAGAAGGGGGAAGAAGAAGGGGGAAAAGAGGAAAAGAGGAAAAGAGGAAAAGAGGAAAAGAGGAAAAGAGGAAAAGAGGAAAAGAGGAAAAGAGGAAAAGAGGAAAAGAGGAAAAGAGGAAAAGAGGAAAAGAGGAAAAGAGGAAAAGAGGAAAAGAGGAAAAGAGGAAAAGAGGAAAAGAGGAAAAGAGGAAAAGAGGAACATAAGAAATAAGAAAAAAAGTATTTATTTTGAGAAATTAACCGGAGTGCCCAGATCACTCAATGAGGAGTTTTACTTACAGAAGCAAGCCCATAAACAGATGCTTTAAGCACACAAATACTTCAAGATAAAAGCAAGAACCTTTGTACTTCTCATTTTTGGGCCCTGTTCCTTCAGAATTAAAAAAAAAAAAATGACATTAATGAAATGAAAGCTATTAAGGTTTCTTTTCCATGCCAAAGATACCTAGAGATGCCACAGCAAAGCACTAAGAAATCACTATTTTTCCCAAAATATACTGCCCAAAGTTTAATTCAAAGCCCTGTAAAAGCCTGGAAATAAATCAGAGAAGATCCCTGCTGAGGCTTTAGGTACCATTTGCCTCAAAATAAAACTTCTGGGGCTCCCTGGAAGTAATAAAATTTGTCTTATAAAGCTGAGCTATGAGCTCTTTGAAACCCAAAGCATCAAGGAATGAACTTCCCAGAGAGAAAACCTGAATCTCCAGCTGTAGCTACCCAGAATAAGCAGGAAAATTCAACTTATTATTATTTTCAGGGTAATTCAGAACACCAACCCTAATGAAATCCATAAACCAAGGACTGAACCTGGGAAAACATTTATTTTAACTACAAAACACTCAACAGAAGAGAGATTTTAAAGCTTTTCCATGATTGCTGTCAATAAAACCACTTAAGAGCATCTCTCATAAGCCAAACCCAAGCCAAACTAATGACCTAATTAACAGGGCTCAATTTGGGGTTTCTAAATGAACCTCCAGAAGCATTTGCCTATTTTTTATTTTATTTTTATTTTTTTTATTTTTCCCAAGAAGCATCTTGAATTTTCAGGAAGCTCCAACAGAGGACAAACTTTTCCAGCCCCTTTCAGGGCTTGATTTCCTGGCCAAAAAAAAAAATAAAATAATTGGTGTTGTCCCCAAAGAGAGAAAAAAAGCTGTTTTAAGAGGAGTTTAGGAGAATAACCAAGGTTAATACCACCTAAATCCTGTTCAGCCAGGCTCAGTTCCACTTGAAAAAGCTGAATGGCACCTTGAATTTCCAGGGAATATTTTTCCTGAGGAAAAATCCAGCAGTGATTGATGGACTCCTCAGCACCTGATAAACCAGAATTACCAGGGCAGGGGAGGTGCTGAACTTGTTGAAATAAATTAAAGATTAAAAAAATAAAAAATCCCAATTAAACTGGGCTGCTTTGCTTTTTTTTCCCTGCAATGAAGATTTTTGACAAGGTGAAAAGCCTGGAAAAGTCCCTCTCATCCATCTGCAAGCAGCAGAAGGAAATTTGAATTTTTTTTGGAATTAAATCCCCTCATTCCCAGCTCTCCCAGCCTTGGGAATCCCCCTTGGGCTGATAAGGAAAGAGATTAAATCCCATCTCCATGGTTATTAATCCCAGCACAAAGCCCAGGGGGTCAAACTTCCTACAAACCAATGGAATTTCTGAACTTTGGAATAAAGATGCTCCAAACCCTCCCAGGGGGTGTTTAACCAGGGGCAGAAAAAGGAATTTCTGCCTTCCAAACCCTTGGTAGCAAAGAATATTCCTTCAAGATCTCACTTTAAAAACCCTAAAACCCCTGGGCTTTCAAAAAGCCCAATATTATATATTTTTTTATTTTTGCTCCAGACCTGAGGCTCTGCTCTCCTGATTTTTTTTTCACCCTCTCTTTGTCACAAAACCATTTTCATGCCAAGCTGTTGGGATTGCAAGCCAGACCTTTTTGTCCTCATTTTGAGGAAAAAAAAAAGCTATTTCCCACTGTCCCATTCCCATCCATCCAGGTTTTCCCTCAGAAAATACGGGCACAGCAAAAGAAATTAAAATTAAATTAAAAGAAATTAAAATGTTAATTTTTAGGTCTAGAAGAACCTTCAGACTTTTAATGCAAGGTTCACCTGAGTCCTTTAATTCTTCCTGGGATTTTTGAGGATGCCTTCATTTGAATTAAGGATTTAAAATGGGGTTTTTTGGGAGGGTTTCCTATTGAGCATTAATTAAAGTTTTAGGTTTTTGGGGGTCCCTAATGCCAGAGACAAACCATTGCCCTCCAAGAGCATCTTCTGCTTGGGGCCCCTATTTGCTGAAGAAAAAGCAGGAAAAATGAAGTATAAAACCCACTAAACCCGCCATTACCTCTCTGATTTATTTTCTTTTAGGATTCTTGCCATAAAAAGAGGATGCAGGCTCTAGAAAATTCATAATTTTTTGGATAAGAGGAAGAAGGTGAGGGGAAACAACAGCCTGAAACTCAACACCATCAAAGAAAAATGTAAGGAAAATGAGAAAACGTTGCTAGAAAAGAAAAAAAAATCCTATTTAACTACAGTATCCTTGAATAACCTTCTTAGAAAAGGGAATAAAATAAGCCAGAGTATGTAATCCTGTTACAAACTGGTAGCTTAGAGGCTTTATGCAGAGGAGCTGTGTAATGAGATTAAAGCCAAACACACACCCACCCTGCTGGAGTTGCCAAATCCCACAGTTCAAAGAACCCTAAAACAAAAAAACACCAAAAAAAAAAAACCCTAAATGGACAAGAAGAGGCCTGCTGGGCTCCCAAAATGTGCATTTAAAAGAAGTGATTACAGGGAAAAGTTGGGAAATATTGTCTGGGGCTCCCCCCCCATCTGGCTTTCCAAGTTTGGGATGGCAATTTTCAGAACTTGGTGGCAAACTGTGAGAAACTGGTACCTGCTGCTCATCTGGCTCAGGGGTTGGGGTTTTGGGGGGTTTATTTTATTTTTCTTTTTCCTTCTTTTGTCTTTATATCTTTTTTCTTCTTTTTCTCTTTTTTCTTTTTCTTTTTTCTTCTCTTTTCTCTTTTTTTTTCTTTTTTGTCTTTTTTGTCTTTTCTCTCTTTTCCCTCTTTTTCTCCCTTTTCTCAGTCAAGAAAAATTAAGGAGGAAGATGGTGTGGCAAAAAAAGCATCCTCACCCTGCACAATCCTGGGAAGGTTTTTTCCAGCCTCACTTATTACTTAATGGGATTTTTATTATGGGGAAGTTCCTAAAAGGCACACAAAGTAGCTCATTGCTCTTCAAAATTATTTCCTCTGCTCTCATCAAGTGAGAAAATCAGAAAATCCCAGAAAATCTATTTTTTCCCCCCTTTATTTCTGTCCCTTAGGTAGCACCACACTCTCAGCTGATCCTTTAGGGGCATTTTTAGGGCTCTCTTCATTTTCCAGCTGAAAATCCTGCCAAAAAAGGCCACAACCACCAATCCCCTGCTTCTTTCAATCCTCTCTGCATCCCCTGACATGTGCACATTGTTCCCTGAGAATTCCACATCACTCTTTCCCAAAAAAATCCAGCACAGAATTGGATACAGCTCCAGGGAGGGGAGGGGAAGGGAAGGGAGAGAAGGGAAGGGAGAGAAGGGAAGGGAGAGAAGGGAAGGGAGAGAAGGGAAGGGAGAGAAGGGAAGGGAGAGAAGGGAAGGGAGAGAAGGGAAGGGAGAGAAGGGAAGGGAGAGAAGGGAAGGGAGAGAAGGGAAGGGAGAGAAGGGAAGGGAGAGAAGGGAAGGGAGAGAAGGGAAGGGAGAGAAGGGAAGGGAGAGAAGGGAAGGGAGAGAAGGGAAGGGAGAGAAGGGAAGGGAGAGAAGGGAAGGGAGGAAAAAGGAAGGGAGGAAAAAGGAAGGGAGGAAAAAGGAAGGGAGGAAAAAGGAAGGGAGGAAAAAGGAAGGGAGGAAAAAGGAAGGGAGGAAAAAGGAAGGGAGGAAAAAGGAAGGGAGGAAAAAGGAAGGGAGGAAAAAGGAAGGGAGGAAAAAGGAAGGGAGGAAAAAGGAAGGGAGGAAAAAGGAAGGGAGGAAAAAGGAAGGGAGGAAAAAGGAAGGGAGGAAAAAGGAAGGGAGGAAAAAGGAAGGGAGGAAAAAGGAAGGGAGGAAAAAGGAAAGAAATTCTGATTACTTCATCTGAATGTCAACAACTTGGGCTCTTTATCTCTTTATTTGACTGCTTTCAAAAAAAAAAACCCTCTAAAAGCAAAGTGTTATTGATTTTCCCAGGAAAATGAAGCATTTAGGAGAAACCAAAGGGCAATCCATACATCTGCATTTTCCTCTGATGCTTTCTATGCTGTGATAATAATTCTGATTTTAAGATCTCCCCATTGGGCCCCAATTTATGAACATCCAGCCAGCTCACAAAATTTTTGACACTTCAAAACCAGTTTAGAGTCAGTCAGGGACCAAACTGGGGAGGGGAAAGGAAAAAAAATCTTAAAATTCCACTGCTTTTATTTTCCAGCACTTCAGTGCTTACCAGAAAACACTTGATTTTAAGCTTTTTTGCTGCCATCCAGATCAAATTAAATTAATATATTTGTAGAGTAAATATTCCCCACAGTCCAGTGGAGGTTCAGTTTTCACAGATCATCCCACAACTGCTCCAATCTTATTTTTTTTTAGGCCTTTGGGGAGGAATTTAACAGCAATTAACTAAGAACACCCGTGGCCCCTCATCAACTGCCATTAGAAACCTCTTTAATCCATCACAATTGCTCTGTACTTTTAGAAAAAGTATTTAAAAGCAAGATTTATCTTCAATATAAACCTGATTTATGGTTTAGACCTCACTACAGGCTTGGAAAATGGCTCAGAGGGAGCTTTAGACTCAACTGAGCTCCATCCCACCAGGTTCAGATCCCTCTTAAGGACTCAGATTTATGAAAGGATGGAGAGGAGGGAGATGGAAGGAAATATTTTGGGTTTCTTCTGTGTAAAGCAGCTTGATTTGTACCAGATTCTGCTCTTCTGCTGGAGAAAAAAGTCCTAATAAATATGCTGGCCACTGGGAATCCATTAAATAGAATTTAGGGCTTCAAAAAACCCCACTACCTCTTCCTTAGTGGACTCAGAGTTAAAATGCAATTTTAAATAGAAAAAAAAATAATAATCATGCCAGGACTACGGCTGGGGATGTAGAATTGGCAGAGTTGTGACAGCAAAACTCACTTCCAGCATGGGTTATTCCAATGGGAATAACTGGGAGCAGGGAAGGAACTGGGAATTTAGGGCTGAAGTTCTGCAAAGGGAGCCCAGGTTTGCTCTGCTTGAGAAATCACACACAAACCAACCCCAAACCTAGGGAATATTGTCCCTATTTTTCCCTAAAGCAGGATATGTCATTTCCAGGGGTGTCCTCTGCTGTGTGATGGCACTTGTCCCAAAAAAGGGACTCCAGCAAACCATGTGGGAATTCCACTTCCCTGCTACTCTATTTTTTCCCCCACTAGCACAAGCTAAAAGAAAAAAACCCAGAAAGCTTTAAAACCCCCATTTTGGGTCATTTGGGTCCCCAGATTTGAGGCTCCCAATTCCTATCCTCCTCTGAGCTCCTACATCTGCCAGAACACCCCAGGCTCCAGGAACCCCCTCCCCAAATGATGGAGTTTCCTTATTTGCTCTGAATTTGGGCCACAAATGCAACAGGTGAAAAAAAAACACCAACCCCAAGGTGTTTTAATCTTTAAATTAAAAAAAAAAAAAAGGGGGGGAGAGAGAAAGGAGCGCTTTTAAACTTTAATTTTTTTTTTTTTTTTTAAAGCATCCTGCAGCCCAACTTTGCATTGCAGCCAGGATAATCCTTTATTTGAGCTGCTTAGCTGAGATCCATCCTGCTGCTTGGATATAGGGGGATTTGGCTCTTTAGGGATAATTTTTCAAGATGCTGAGTTCTTCCTGACAAAAACTCAGGAAAAGCAGCAGCAGAGGGAATTCTGCAGAGCTCTGCCCAGGATAAGGTCCCCCCCTTGCCTGGGGTTCACTTAAAAGCCACTTAAATTCTGCTAAAAGGAAATATTTTTAAATTATGGCTTGGTTGTTCCCTTCCAATAAAGAAATAGAAGTAAAAGCATCCTCTTGTCATGATATAAAAATATTACTTTACTTTAAAGGAGGAAAAAAAACCCCACACTGCTTCAAGCTGTAAGAAAATCAAAGAAATCAGAGCCTGAATCCATCTTTCCAGAAGATAAGGAGGCAAAAACTCAGCATTATCAGTTAATCCTCCCCTTTTTTCTTTAAAACCTTTTTTATCTCCTGATGACTTCTAATTAATATTCTTCAAAACCATTTGAGCTGAGGAAATCCCTCCTCAGAGCTCCAAAATTGCCTCCAATTATGAAAATGCCTAAAAGTTCAACACTCAGGACCGGGTAATTAATTTTATTTTTTTTTCCCAGACCAATTCTTCCAAGTAATTTGCAGTACAAGCTCCTACTAGAGGTTAAGGAGCAACTCCTGGAATACAAGGCAGAACCCAGAGCAACTTATTCCACAGGGAAAGAGTCCCTGGGAGATGAAGTTTCACCTTTACAAGATGGATAAAAGACTCCAAAACCCCAGGCAAAGTAATTTAGGATTTATATTTAACACATTTATAAAAAAAATGTGTTACTAACCCTTGGCTGGTACTTAAAAACCAGGGTATAGGGCCCTGGGGATGTGCAGGATTTCTTCCATATTTCCTTTTGAAGTGAGACAATTAGGAAGAGAAAATTTGGAAAGGTATTTGATGATATTTCAGGAATTTTAAAGCCAACTAAATGTGAATTTCTGGAGAGAGGTGGCCTAAGTGACATGTTTCCGGAAAAAAAAAAGCTACACCCAAAATCAACTTCTGACAACACCTGAGCATCACTGAAATTCCAAATAAACAAGAGAATGAATTCCCCAGCAGAGAAAATCAGTGAAAAGAGAGAAAGCAAAGCAGCTGAATGAGGATGCTGTCAAGGGACTGGCATCTATTTTGTGTTCTGCTGCTGAGGAGTGAGCAAAGTGGGCTTGACAAGACAGCAAAAAAACACCTTCAGATTTTAACTGATCAACTATTGCTCTCAGACACATTTTCCTTCTGGATTTCTGCAGCTCTGCTCAGCAGATTTCATAGAATCCCAGAATGGGCTGGGTTGGAAGGGACCTCAGAGCTCCTCAAGTCCAAGCCTTGCTCCACTCCCCCCGTGGTTCCCAGCCCATGGCACTGAGTGCCACATCCAGGCTCTTTGGAAATATCTCCAGGGCTGGAGAATCCACCCCTTCCCTGGGCAGCCCATTCCAAGGTCTGATCACCCTCTGGGGAAAGAAATTCTTTCTCATGGCCAACCTAAACCTCCCCTGGCACAACTTGAGACCTCTTGTGCCCTCTTGTCTTGCTGAGAGTTGCCTGGGAAAAGAGCCCAACCCCCCCCTGGCTCCAACCTCCTTTCAGGGAGTTGGAGAGAGTGATGAGGTCTCCCCTGAGCCTCCTCTTCTCCAGCCTCAACACCCCCAGCTCCCTCAGCCCTTCCTCCCAGGAATTCTGCTGGATCCCTTCCCAGCCTCCTTGCTCTTCTCTGGACCTGCTCCAGCACCTCAAGCTCCTTCCTCAGCTGAGCTGAGCTGAGGGGCCCAGAACTGGACACAGGACTCAAGCTGTGGCCTCCCCAGGGCTGAGCACAGGGGCAGAATCCCTTCCCTGGACCTGCTGGCCACGCTGGTCCTGAGCCAGCCCAGGATGCCATTGGCCTTCTTGGCCACCTGGGCACACTGCTGCCTCCTCTTCAGCTTCCTGGCAATCCAGACTCCCAGCTCCCTTTCTGCCACTCTCTGCCCAGCCTGGAGCTCCCCAGGGGGTTCTTGTGGCCAAAGGGCAGGACCCGGCCCTTGGAATCTTCAACCTCATCCCCTTGGCATCAGCCCAACTCTCCAGTCTCTCCAGGTCCCTCTGCAGAGCCCTCCTGCCTTCCAGCTGATCCACACTCCCCCCAGCTTAGTGTCAGCTGGGAATTTGCTGCTGATGGACTCAATCCCCTCATCTAAATCCTCACTAAAGATATTAAACAGCACTGGGCCCAACACTGATCCCTGGGGGACACCACTAGTGACCGGCCGCCATTTTGATGCAGCCCCGTTGTCCTGGTTTGGGCCAGGATAAAGGTGATTTTCTGTCTTGTGCTTTTGCTTTCAGCTCAGTCTCTTGTAAGTAGTTGCACTTGCTGAAATTAACAGCAACTTTCTCAGTCAGTGTCTGCTTCTAGGACTGATAACACTCCATGGTTATAGTTACTGCCAGAGCCTGGTGTGCAGAGCCAAGGCCACTGCTCAGCTCTGAGAAACATTTTACCCTCCAGAAGGGATAAAGAGGTCCCACCTGTAGCCTCCTTTGGGGAGGAAGGGACAAGACAGATGCCAGAATTGCCCAGAGTATTCCACCCCATACACATCATACTCAGTATAAATTTGAGGCATCATGAGGGCCAAGCCATGCTTCCAGCTTCCAGCTGCCTGCCCTTCCTGCCCTTCCTGCTTCCCTCCCTTCACCCGGCATCCTGGGAGGATTCCATCCCTTCCTCTGCCTGTGCTCCTGATCCATTCCAGCCTGGATCTGTGTGTTCCTGCCTCCAGCTCCCAGCTGCTCCCAGAATTCCAGCCTGGACTTTCCCAGGGCTGCCCTGCAGGCTCAGTGGTGACGTGAGAGTTATTGGGGGAAAGGGGGGAGGAACATGGTATCCATTTTCCTGTCTATTTGTCTATATTTAGTAATTTTTCCTATTTATCATTCCTGTTTCATTAAAGTTGTGTAGTTTAGTTTCCAACCCATCAGTCTCTCTCCCTAATTCCTTCTTTCTTTATCAGGGAGGAGAGAGAGATTAATAGAGAGCATCTGTCACTCGGCTTCAAACAGGTGCCTGAGCTCCAGATGATGCTGAGAAAAGCTGCACCCCCCCCACTTTAATTAATATTAAATTAGTTTTTTTCCACACATAGACATTTGTGTGCTTCCTACTAAAGCCTCCTCAGGGTTCCTATGCTAAACTACTCCAAAATTCCCAGGCAGCTTTGCTAAAAGCCAAGAGCCTTGACCTCAGCTGGGAAGCTGCATCATTACTGAGAGAGGAGCTCAGCATCCCTATTGATTGCATGGATGGAGTGCTGGATTCCAATTTAACTACTCCCATTATCCCTAATCAATGATGTCTTTAATCAGCTAACACTCACTCCATGACATCCCAAAGCAAGTCAAGACAGGAGGTGGGGAAAGGAGCAAGAGACAGAGCAGAGCCAGGCAGCTCAAAAGAAAGAGAAAATGCTGAATAAAATGAGGATTATAGAAATGCCAATACCCATCACTTCAGGCTGGTGGCTTGGGATGAGTTGGAACCTTGCTTTATGGCATTTCATCCATCTGCTATTGAGTTGGGCTTAGGGTTATCTGCCTTTTATTCAGGTGCTTTTAGTGTCCTAAGCCAGTAATGCTTAAAAAAAAACAAAAACAAAACAAAACAACTTTTTCACATCCCAAGTTGCAATTCCTTTTTTTTTTTTCCTTTTCCAGTTTTCTTTTTGAAGCCACCTCATTTCTTTCTCAGTTTTGTTTTTTCCCTTTTTTTATTTGCTTTTTTTTTCTTAAACAAGTCATTTGCAACAGGCAATTAAGTCAACACTCCCCATTGCTTGCAAAGAGACAAAATAAAGCTTCCCTAGCCTGAGGGCCTTATTAAAATAATTCTATTTCATCAAAATTTCATGCAGGGGAAATAAAAACCTCCAGCCCATGTGCTTTGTCCCAAGAGCCATGCACACAGCAACCATCATGAGAAATAGCTGGAAAAGTCACCAAATCTCTTCCTGGGGATTCTTGCCCTCTCCTCAAACACCCCCCTCACTAGGAAAAAAAATATTTTGATATATGAGCACTTGAGAGTGATATTTTTTTTTATTTTTTTTTTTTTTAAGAGTTAAAGGCTCTTGAGAGGTCAGAAAAGATTGGTGGCCTCAAACCTGAGCTCTGGCAAGAACTCAGCCTCTTCATTCTCAGCTTTGCTGACAAAGTTAGCAGGATATTTCTTTTCTGAGAATAAAAAGTTGTGCTGATTGCTTCCAAAACACCCTGCTCACATTTTTACCTCACTCCAAGACAGTCCCCTTGTCCATAAAAGTCTTATTTTGGCTGCAAATATTTCAAACATAACCTGTAAGAGTGATGCTGTTGTCAAACTCACTGATTTTCTACACCAGGACTGGGGAAAGGAGAAAAAAGAAAGATTATTAAACCCAAATCCTAACATCCCTGCTAATTCCCAGCACATATTTTGCTCACACAGCAGCAGGGAGGAAAAATACAGATATTTTTCCATGTCCACCTCTGTTTCATTGCATCCTAAACAAGGGGGATGTGAGCTCTGGGTCAGAACCACACAAAAATGTGGTTCTGGTCTCCAGGCTGAGTGCACTTCACAGAAATTATTTATTTCCATCATTTAAGCTGCCCTGCATGATGATATTTAATTAAATAAGGTATAAAATCCTAAAATGCAGAGAGGGAAGAGGTTTCTTGCTTCTTCTGGCCAACAAATCCAATCCTATTCCTAGGCACATCCCTGTAATTTCTTTGAATTTCCACTCAACCAGGCAAACACCCACCTTAACCCCACAAAACCAGGTAAATGTTGAGCAAAATGAATCCCAAAATCCCAAGGATTATTCCAAAAATTATTTTGGAAAGCTGCAAGAGCAGAATTTGCTCATCACCTCCAGAAAGGGATAAGGGAGCAGCCACAAAACTCCTGCCAGGAGGTGTCTTATGGGGGTTTTTAATATGATTTTTCCCCCTTTTTTTAAAATCCTGTTTGCCAGGAATGGGGAAAAGAGGGAAAAAGATGGAATAAAGATCCTAATTGGTGCACTTGTGGATTTTCTGAGTTGCAAGAAGTGGCAGCACTAATATTGACAGCTCCAAAACTCCTGCCAGGAGGTGTTTGGGGGGTTTTTTAAAATGATTTTTCCCCCTTTTTTTAAAATCCTGTTTTCCAGCAACAGGGAAAAGTGTTCTGAATACAAAGTTGAGGGGGGAAAGGGGAAAAAAAGGGGAAAAAAAAAAAAAAAAAAAAAAAGCCACAGCCCAGATTGATCAAAATCACCCCCAGCCAAGGATGGGGAAGGGGGATGCAGGAGCTCTGCAGCAAAACAACTCAAATCCTAGAGTTTCCCTAAAAAAAAAATCCTGACAGGACTCACACCACCCACTAAAGAAAAAAAATATCTTCCTCAGCAAGAAAAATCAAAGAATTGAATGCTAAAAATTGAATGTTCAACTTGTCAGCTGCATTCAGCAGCAGCTTTGGCAGCTGATTGAGTCTTCCACAAAGTCTTTATTAGATTTAAAAAAATTAACCTCCTAAATTCTATCAAATTTGCATTTTATTTTTCCACAGGAAGTGCCCTGGCAAGATTAAAAGAAGCAAATAATCTCTGAAGGTCTCAGCATCCCAGCTCTGTAGCTGCTTCCCATTTGTACCACTGAGAGAAAAAGCCAAGCAGGATTTTAATTAATTAAATATACTACAAATAAAGGGGGTTTTTTTGCAGTAAAATGAAGCTGCCTCATCCTTCCTTTCACTGCAACATTAAATGAGGCAAAATTCAGATTGCAGGATTCACCCATTGCAGTTTGGGAAGCTCAGTGAGCCCCAAGCAAGAGAGGCAGAGAGAGAAATTATTATTTTTTTTTTTTTTTGCAGATATTACAGAATAACTTCAATTTTTATGGGTCCATTTTGCATTTCCTTGTCTCTCTGAAAGGTAGGAAAAATATTTAAACCTGCACAACCTCATGGCTACACCCCAGATCTTTCTATTTCTTGCCATTTTTTCCTTCCCTCCCTCAAAGCTATTTGTTTCCTAACTTTATTTGGTATAAATTTTCCTTTTGAGACAGACAAGTTGCCATTTTCCAAGCTGATATTTTGTATAATCATTTATTTGTTAAGACTTTCTTAAATTAAAAAAAAAAAAGCATTAATCTGACTTTTCAAGTCAAATTTCCTATATACAGAACAAACTACCAGCACACAAAACCTGTGTAACACACATTTTTTTTCCTAATACCACAAGAAAATAATTAATGAAGTGTCTGAGAGTGCTGATTTTCAAGCCTAATTTCTAATTCTCATTCCTTTTCATTTATTCAGAAACCCAGGAATGACTTCAAGAACTCAAACTGCCTGTTCATTTAATAAAAACAATTAAATAGCTCCAACAACAACAAATCTAACAGAGATAGCAATATTTTAAATGGTTCAACTGTTCTTATAACATCCTACAAGAGATTTATTTATTCCAGGGTTTATTTCTCTTTACCTAGAATTCACAAGAAAAAAAAAAAAAGTGCTGCAGACAAACCCTTTAATAACAAGGCTTGTAGCTCCATGAAGGCAGAAATCCTCCCAGGGTTAAAAAAAAAATAAATTTCAGCTTTTTAAAGTAGTTCTAGTATCCTTTAGTTAAAAAAAAAAAACCAAAAAAAAACCAAAAAAAAAAAAAAAAAACAGAACCAGAAAAAAAAAAAAAAACAGGAGCCTGGAAGAGCATCCAAGAAGTGTTGCAATTCCCCCATGTCCTTCTGAAAGTTGTAAAAAGATCAGATATTTATTTTTTTAATATAAATATTTTCAGAAAAATACCTTCAGGTTGTCAATCTTTATCCTTTGAGTTTAAAATAAAGGATATTAAGGATAAATTTCCTACTGAGGAATTTTCCTGTGCAAACTTTGGGGTGAACCTGGAAAATTTTCTGAAGGGGAAGCCAGAACTTTTCCAGAAAAAAAAAAAACAAACCAGAACTGGAGTCAGGAAGAGCATCTAAGAAGTGTTGCAATTCCCTCATCTCTTTCTAAAATTGTAAAAAGATCAGAATTTTTTTTTTTTTAATATAAATGTTTTCAGAAAAATACCTTCAAGTTGTCAATCTTTATCCTTTGAGGATAAAATAAAGGATTTTGAGGATAAAATCCCTACTGAGGATTTTTCCTGTGCAAACTTTGGGGTGAATCTGGAAAATTTTGCTGAAGGGGAAGCCAGAATTTCCCAGACTCCAGCCCATGTACAAGAGAGCAGGTGGAGCACCAGTTAAAACCAGCAGCTCACCAGTTACCTCACAAACTTAGGGAAAAACCTCCCACATCCCATGGGATAAATCTGAGATTGCAGCAAAGCCAAGGATTCAGCTCCCACCTGATGGAAACAGAGGGGACATGAAAACAAACCTGGGAAAAATGAAGGAATCAGGATGCAGGGATTTATTTCTTGGAGCAAGAATTAAGAAAAAAAAAATAAATGTATAAAAAAAATAAATTTATTCAAGAAATTAAGGTTTGGTGGCTTGGGAATTTCCTTGCAAGGCTTCAGCTTCCAAAAGGTTTAAAGAAATTGTGGAAATTTTTTGAGCATCCAAAGGTTTTGATGCTTCAAGTCAGCTTTGCCACTTCAACTGAGTCCCTAAATTCAGCAAAAAACCCTGGATTTGGGTTTCTGCTTTAAGAACCAGAAAGTTCCCATCATGTTGAAGCAAAACAAGAGCCCTAAATCACCTCAGGCTGCTCTGAAACACGACCTGAGATTATCTGAAAGGGCAGAGAGGTTTAAAAAAGCTTTTGGAGCAAAGGGCAGAGTTTAGGTATAAAAAAAAAAAAAAAAAACCAAAAAAACCCAGGAATCAAATCCCTCTGACCTTCTCCATTTGATACTTGGTGCCCAGACCCAAACAAGCCAAGAAATGAGATGATTTTTGGTGTTAAAAAATTAAATTCCCTCTTTCTAAAAGGCTCGTTCTGCACATTCCACCATGGGATGTCTGAATTCCAAGGAAAACTGGGAATTCCATCAGTAAATGAATCAAGCAGGATAATATCTGACCAGCTCTACAGGAAATCCTCCATGCCATGAGTTAATTTGGATTTAATTGGGATTCAAAGGATTAAGCAGCCACCACTTTGGGGAACAGATTGGTCACAGCCCTAAAAGCTTCAACAAATTCCTATTTCCATGTGAGGTGCTCCTGCTTTTTCCCCTCTTCTCCCAGATAGTTTTAATTAGTCAAAAATGCTAGAAGACACAGATTGATCGGCATCCCAAAGACAAGGAAAGGATCCTTTGCAATTTATCCCTTGTATTTAAGGTTTTCCTAGGATGTTAGCAACATGGCATTAAGGAAAACACAGCAAAAGAGTCTAAAAATCCCATTTAAGACCAAATTCAGGAGTCTGCTTTACTTCCCAGATAAAGTTTGGGACAAGTAGGAAATGAGGATTATGCAGCTGCACTTCCAGGAAATCCCAAAACCCTGGATTCCTATTGATTTCCCCATAAATCCAGCAGCCAAGCGTCCCCAAACCCTCCCCAATCAGCTTTTTAGGGCGTTTCTAGAGAGATTTTTATTCTTTTTAGAGCTAAAATCCTCTATATTCATTTCAGAAACAAGTTTCACCTGGGAATTTCTTTCTTTCTTTTCAAACCCACCAAACCCCATAATTTCTAGAGGTAAAAGGCCACATTCATTGCCCAAATCTTGACCTTTTTACTCTTTTCTTGCCTTTTTTTTTTCCCCTTCCCACAGAAACCACCAAAACTGAAGATTTTACCCTAATTAATCACTGGGCAAAGCCCCAACACCTGAAATTTTTAAACATCAGCAGCTTGCTGAAAATACTCCAGATTTTTAGGAGGCAAGTAAAGATTTACACAGATATTTTTCCTATAAATCAAACACTTCATACAGGTTGAAATCTGGACCTCTGGAGACCAAAATCCATATTTTTGGAGCTCTCACCAAGTGTAAAATCACCTGAAATCTGCCCAGGAGCAATTTCTACACCAAGCCTACACACCATACTTAGGAGCTTTCCACCCAGGTGTAAACCTGGAGTAGACCTCCACAGTTTTATATCAAGATTTTTTTTTTTTTTTTTTTTATCACTTTTTATCCTCTCTTTCAGGCTACAGCAAATCATCAGTAAGAAACTACTGGCCAGTAGTAGAGAAAAAAAAATAAAGAAACACACACACAACACCCAAGCAACAAGAAGAATGGTTTAGAGCAGTGTTAATTGAAATATTTAAATATTTCTAATAAAAATAGACATTATTTCTATCATATTACATATTTTATTATATATGCCTATTATATTATTTCTAGCTATATAGAAATAAAAAATATTTTTAAATATTTCTAATAGAAATAGACATTATTTCTATTATATTATATATTTTATTATATATGCCTATTATATTATTTCTAATTATTTCTAATAGAAATAGACATTATTTCTATTATATTATATATTTATTTTATTATATATGCCTATTATATTATTTCTATTTATCTAGAAATAAAAATATTTCTAAATATTTCTAATAGAAAGACATTATTTCTATCATATTACATATTTATTATATATGCTTATTATATTATTATTTCTATTTATATAGAAATAAAAAATACTTCTAATTATTTCTAATAGAAATATTTAAATATTTTTAGACAACTTTCACACCTTTTTAAGCAACCCAATGTCCCTGTTTAAAACCAGAGGAGCTCAGAAGCCAAAACAAACTTCTGAACCCCCACCTTTAATTTTTCTTTTAATTTTTAAAGGAAAAACCAAGCACTGCACATTACAGACCCCATCATTCACTGAACCCTTTGGTTCCCTCAAAACCCCAAATAACAGCAAGATGAGCAGAAAATCCCTTTTTCCACCCCAGCAGCTCCATGGGGGGATCTGACCCCATCCCTCTCCAAACCCTTTTCCCAGTTTTTACCTGGCAAAGCTTCTCTTCCCACCTCATTTCTCCACCAGTCTGGGGGCTGCAAACCCTCCTGGTCTCCACGACCCTTCCACACATCATTTGGGGTCCATTTCTGCCTTCTCCCCAAATTTCCCCAAAATCCCTCCAACTCCAGAGCACTTCTGCAGCTCCTCAGCCACCATAACCCCCTAAAAACCAAGTTTTTAAGAAAGAAAAATGCTTTTTTTCCCCCCTTTTTCCCTTGCATGCCCAGCACCTCAGTCCTGGGGAAGGTGTGGAGCAGCTCTGGAGCAATCCCCCCAAATTCCCTTCACCTGGGAGCACCCCTGGATCAGGGAGGGCTCCTCAGGAGCCACCAAATGAGAGCCCAGGGATGCTCCAGATGCTCCTCAAGGGCATCAATTGCACCAAACAGCTTCAGCTGCTCCTCATTACCCCCAAATCCCTTCCTGAACCTTCTGCCCCCTCCTCAGGACCCCTTGGGATGGGGAAATCCCTTGGGACAAAACACAAGGAGATGCCAGACCTCCTGGCACCACAGAATTCCCATCCTGCTTGCATAGGAAGAGGAAGAAGGATGGAGGGGAAGGGATGGGGGAGAATTCTGTCCCCACCAGATTTGGGGGAAAAGATTTTAAACAGGAGGAAGAGAGGTGCTGGGGGGTTTGGGGAGTTTCACTGCCACCCATCCTAACCCCAGCAGGCCTGATGCTTCCTAAATTTTTTTCTCCACAATCCTTCCATACACCATTTTGGGTCCATTTCCTGTCTTCTCCATAAATTTCCCCAAACTCCCCCCCAAATCCCTCCAAAAATGCCTCTTGCAAGGCAGCTTCTCAGCCACCACAATGCCCTAAAAATCAAGTTTTTAAGAAAGAAAAATGCTTTTTTTCCCCTTTTTCCCTTGCATGCTGAGCACCCCTGTCCTGGGGACATCCTAACCCCATCAGGGCTGATGGATCCTAAATTTTCTTCTCCTATTCCCATCTTTCTTTGTGGCCTTCCAGGATTTAATGGGGGCTACAAAAAAGCTGGGAGGGAATTTTTAGGATGTCAGGGAGTGATGGGACCAAGGGAATGAGTTCAAACTAAAGGAGGGGAGATTTAAATGGGATGTGAGGAAGAAATTCTTCCCCATGAGACCCTTCACAAGGTGGAAACCCCATCCCTGGAAGTTTTTAGGGTCAGGTTGGATGGGGCTTGGAGCAACCTGGGCTGGGGGAGCTGTCCCTGCCCATGGAAAGGGTTGGGAATGGATGAGCTTTGAGGTCCCTTTCAACCACTTTCAGACACCTAACTGGTCATTTTTTTACCCATTTTGCCAGCAAATCCCCTGTGGAGATCCCATTTGTAACTTCCCAGCTGAAAAACCCAAGGAGCTCTGGAGCTGCTGCCTTCCCACCAGACCCATACCCCAGTGATTTTATCAGAAGAAAGCCTCTATTTCCTATTTATTTTAATTTTTTTTATTTTATTCTTATTATTTCTTTTTTTTAAATACATATTTAAGTTACCTGTAGAAAATCCCTGCTCTAATGGGTTACCTCCACCAAGGTGACAGCTTCCCAACCTGGCACCTCCACTCTTTGGTGCCTTTTTTAAATTAAAAAAGAATAAAAAAATTATTAATCAAGCTGTAAATCCAAATGGCTACCTGAGGGTGTAATTCCTTGGGAAAAATGGTGGTTGAGGGATTGGGGAATGCTGACCAAATCCCTCTGGATCCCCAGTCCAGCCTTCCACTGGAAACTCTGTGTGTGCACCATTCTGCCCTGCCCCTCTTTTGAGGACAACACATCCTGACCAAAAGGATGCAAAAAACCCAATTATTTCTCTATCTTCAGGTTGGAGGGACACTCAAAAGCCTTTTTTATCCTGCAGAAAACAAAGAATTTCAATTCCTCTCTTTCAAGGCTGCATCTTGGGTTCATCAGGACCTCAAAACAACTCAGAACATCTTGTGAGGATACAGATATTTTCCCTTCTATTTCAGCTGATGCTCTTACTTCCACTTGACATGCCAGGATAACCCAGTCCTAAGTGAAATATTAGTGAAATATTATTACATTTATTTTGCAGAAAGACCCTCAAGGGAATCAGTGCCAACTGTACCTAAACTGATTTGAAAAGCTAGAGTTGCAAAAAAAAAAAACAAAACCAAAAAAACTAAACCCAAACTCAGACTTGAAACTTCCCCAAGTGTAGAAAATCTTCTCCTATTTCCAGCAATTCCCCCCCAAATTTGTTCTTTTATTCCTGCTCATTTCCATCCCTTTTTCAACTTTTTTCTGGTCCCAAAATCATTCTTTTAACTCTTGCTGAGTGAGGAGGAAGAGGAGTCCTGAACTTTGTTGCTTTATTATCACCAGAGCTCCTGAAAACATGAGATTTTTTTTTTTTTTCCCTAAAATATGAACTCTTAAGTGTAGGGAAAGCAGAATCCCAGAGTATGAGATGTCTATAACCAATTTTTTTTTTTTCCTAAAATGTGAATTCTTAAGTATAGGGAAAGCAGAACCCCAGAGCATGAGATGTCTATAACCAAGGACTGTCCAAAAGTTGCCCATTTAATCTGAGTTTGATGTCTGCATCCTCTTTATCTTTGAAGAGACAAACAATTCCCACACTGGGGAGGAAAAAAACCACCCAGTCAGAGGCAAAGTGAGAGGAGACCAATCCCACCATCTCTCAATTATTCAGTGTCACAAAAGCCACCTGGCAGGATTCAGAAAGAGGTGAGACAGAAAGGGGAAGATGTGATGCTGGAGGTGACACTTTGGCTCCAAGCACTCAGGAGGCAGAAGCCAGGAGTTCAGTTTCTCAGGGTGTTGGTCACAAGTCAGGATAATTTGCCCAAATCTTCCCAAATGTTCCTGGGAGCATCCCTAGCTCCCAACTTCCAAGGATTTGTGTTGTGGAATGTTAGAGAGGTTTGGAGAATGTTGGAGAATATTCCTGAATATTCTCGAAGAGGTAGGAGGTACGACCCCTTTACTGTGCCCAACCCCATATTTGGGAGGCCAATTAGATCGGCCCATACTCCGGTGCTACCTGCACCAGGGATTCGCTGTGCTACAGGTAAACACACCGGGTGTCCAATAAAAAGTTATGTTGGTGGCTGGGGTGTGGTCACGGAAGCACTATATAAGCGAAAGTTGCTGCGCAATAAACCAGAAGTCCGTTTATCAACCATATTGGTTGCACGCGTTTTCTTTGCCGCTCCCGCAACTGGCGCCCGAACCGTGCTACAGGCCCTGAACAATCAGAAAGTCTGAAGAGCCTTGAAAAAGTCTGAAAAGTTTCGAAATCAAGAGGCAAATCCTGCGGAAGACCGATCTTCACTAGGGACGCCTGGTGGAGGACCGAACCATCGATAGCACCAATCGCAGCTCGGCAGGTAAAACCGCTGAAACCAAAAAACTTGGCTGGGAACGGGGCTCCAAGAAAGCACCGAAAAAGCAACGTTTCGGATGGCAAAAAATTCCTCTCGACGCAGGCGTAGAGAGGTGATTCGCAACGTAAAGAAAAATGAACGAGTTTGTTTGCTGCTGGGGAAGGGCTACCGGTTCTTAGTTATAAAAAGTTGTAAAAAGCCCACAAAAGGCTCGCACAAAAAGCCCACAAAAGGCTCGGATTAAGGCTGCACCAAAATAATAAAGGGATAGTTAAGCGCGCAGAAAATAGAGAACGAAGTAGCCCTAGACTTTCTATATTTCTATTCTATTCTAGACCTTTTTTATTAGTTTCTTATAGAAACGTGCCATAAAAGATGTGGATTTTAGAAAAGATCCGGCGGCGCTTGTAGCATACGGCCGCACATATCAGTTTTTTACTGACCCTGCTAACTTATTTGATGAGAAAGAATAGAAAAGCTTAGGAGATACTTTGTGGTATAAGGTAATAGAAGAGGATAAGACAGCTCGTAAGTTAATGAAACCGTAGCATACAATGATTACTTGCTTGCACCGTTATCACACAGAGAAGAAAATCGCCGCTGTAGCTTCGGCAACCTTAAAAGGGCAGCCGATACCAGATCTGCATCAATTAGGAGTTGATTACGATCCCTGTCCCCCAACGGGAGACGAAATAGTTGTACAGCTTGCTCAAAATTTCCAGTGAAGTTCCGACACGACCCGCTGCCCGCCCCCCCCCCCCCTCCCTCTGATGTGGCCTGTGCCGGCCATCTTGAGCCATGTGGCTCGGGATGTGCGGACGGGACGGAAGTGACCACTTGCAGAGCCGGAAGCGGACTGAATCAGAGTCCGGAAACCCTATGTCCCGCGTCATCCGGCGAGGGTGGCTCCAGGGCTGGTCCCGACCTCCATTGGGCCCCGCCTTCGGCCCCACCCCTACGCCGTACGTCATCCGACGGGGACGTTCCCGGCCCGCAGCACTCCTCCCCCTCCCCTCCCCTCTCCTTCCTCCGAGACAGCCCTCCCTCCCTCCCTCCCTCCCTCCCTCCCCCCCTCCCTCCCCCCCTCCCTCCCCCCCCCACCCCCGCCGCAAGCAGCCGCTTTTCAGAAATAAAAGCCTGCTGCACGGCACGACCGCACCTTAACGATTAATTGATCACAAATGCATGAGCAGGCCCTTAATAATAAAGAGTATGATTTTTCCTCAGTTTTAGATACCCTGCCACAAGTTTTCCCGATCATATATACAAAAGCTAATCAGGGAAATGTGGAGTTGCAGTATCACTCTTTAAATTAGAAATTGCTAACACAATTAAGAGCTACTGTAAATGAATGCGAGTTGCATGGTGAACCAGTTAAGCAAATGATAAGTTATATCTGGGGCTCAGGACTGTTGCTCCCAGAGGATATAAAAGGAATTATGAGAATGATCATGACTCAATCACCTTTACTGTTATGGCGAGCCCATTGGCAAACATTATGTCACAGATTCGTAAACATTCCTAGAGAACAAAATGACCCCCTGTATGGGATAACAATAAATCAATTTATGGGTTGTGGACCATATGCTAATTTTGAGGCACCAGCAAGATTAGGCCCACATATAATAAGAGAGTTTATGAGATTTGCGAGAGAAGCTATAAGTAAAGTTAGAACTACACCAGTTGTCCCATCTCATATGTCAATTAAGCAAGGCACAGATGAGCCATTCTCACAGTTTGTAGATAAACTCACTGATGCCATCAACCAGGCTTGTGTACCAGATCAAATGAAAACCATATTGCTCCGTCAGTGTATCCTAGACAATAGCAATACTCCCACGGAAAATATAATTTCCTCCATGCCATCAGAAGCATCAATTGAGGAGATGCTGGAACAGTTATCTAGAGTACCAGTAGGGACTCAGGCAATGCTAATTGAGGCAATACAAGATGTAGGGAAAGGTATGGTGCAAGCCCAGCAGCAAGCTCTTGCAGCCCAACAACAAGCCTTTTTAGCCCAACAGCAAGCCCACCAGCAAGCTCTCACAATCCAGCACCAAGCCTTTGCAGCCTTAGCCCCGTTACGTCCTGCCGACGCCAGACAGCCGCAACGATCAACCGACAAATGTTTTCGCTGTGGACACACTGGACATCTTCGAAGGCATTGTCACAAAGCCACAGTCTGGTGTCAACACTGTAATACGAACACTCATGCTACCGAAGTCTGCAGATACCAGGGAAATGGATCGAGGAGCGCGAGGAGCCACGGCACAAAGACCCCAAGTGCGGCTCTAGTGTGGACCCCTTCGAACAACAGCAACCAGCCACTTCCACTCCCCTCCAGCAACCAGCCACTTCCACTCCCTTCCAACAATCAGCTACCCCCACCTACCTCCAGCAATCATCCACCCGCACTTCCTTTCAGCAACCAGCCATCCCTACCTCCTTTCGACAACCAACCAATTCTGCTTCCCTTCAACGACAACTCCAACCAGCCACCTCCCTCCAACCAGCAACCAGTGGAAGCCTCGGGCTGGACCTGGCAACCGCAGTAGATGTGACTCGCAGTGACATCAAGCCCCAAAAGATCCCTACGGGTATCACCGATCCAGTGAAATGTCAAGAAAAACCATGTGGACCCCTTTTATTAGGACAGTCGTCTGCTGGACTTAAGAGTTTGTTTGTCTTGCCAGGAGTAATAGACAGTGACTATACTAGAAAAATTTGTATTGTAGCTATGACTTGGACACCACCTATGGTAATTCCAAAAGGAACTCGAATTGCCCAGCTAGTCCTGACACAACAATTAACTGATGCAGCAGCCGTCTCTTCGATTCATCACCATCATGCCCACAAACGTACAGGCCCCTGTTGGCCGAGACGTACTAAGTCAGATCGGAGCACGCCTGATCACAAGAGACCATTTTTATTGGCAGTCACTCCTTGGGCTTTCCCGATCCCATTGACACGGTTATCATCACAGCCAATATGGATCGAGCAGTGGCCGCTGAAGCGAGAAAGCCTCAGACAAGCACACATCTTAGTACAAGAACAGCTAGAGCAAGGGCACATACAACCATCAACTAGTCCTTGGAATACTCCAATCTTCGTAATTAAAAAGAAGTCTGACAGGTACCATTTACTACATGATTTACGTGCAGTTAATTCCCACATGGAAGCAATGGGAGCTTTTCAGCCCGGAATGCCTAACCCTGCGATGCTTCCAGAGCGTTGGCACCTACTTATAGTAGACCTAAAAGACTGCTTCTTCATCATATACATACACCCACAAGACACAAAGCAATTTGCATTTACACTCCCAGCCCTTAACAGAGAAGCCCCTGCTTCACAATTTGAGTGCGCAGTGCTCCCACAGGGCATGGAAAACAGCCCAACTTTCTGTCAACTGTTTGTAGATGCAGCATTATTGCCAGTACGGCAAGCATGGCCAGATGCCTTAATTTATCATTACATGGATGACATCCTAATAGCACAACAAGACCTGTTTACTGAGCAGCAGGAACACTTTTTAACACAACAGCTAAGTCACCAGGGATTCCAAATAGCACCTGAAAAGATACAACGTACGCCACCATGGAAGTACCTAGGATGGCATATTACTGAGTCACAAGTTAGACCTCAAAAAGCTGCTCTCTATTTGACTCTTAATACCTTACATGATGTACAACGATTCCTAGGTGATGTTCAATGGTTACGCCCTGTGATCGGGATAACAAACGATCACCTAGAACTGTTACGACCACTCCTTAAAGGCACCGATCCTGCCTCCCCTGTTACTCTTTCGGCAGCTCAACAACAGGCCATAGCTGAAATTGGCCTGACAATACCTCAGTGCTCCGTGGATCGCCATGATGTAAACTTACCCATAGACCTAACCATCCTTATGGGTAAACAACATTTACTCGGAGCTCTCACGCAGTCCAAAAAGAAAAAGGGGGAGACTAGGTCTGCTGATATCCGTGTCTTAGAATGGATCTTCGGACCACTACAGCCAAAAACTACAATCCAAACAAAGATTGAGGTATTGGCCCTTCTAATTTGTAAAGGCCGAACCCGTATTATACAAATTACTGGAGATGAACCTAGCACAATTTATCTTCCAATGAAGCAAGGAGAGTTGGACTGGTATTTGCAGCACTCTCCAGACCTACAGTCAAGTCTCCTAGAAGCACCGCAAGCCATTGATCTCTCTCCGTTGCGATCTACTGTGTTAAAGTGGATGTCCCTGCATGAATGGATTCCTGTTCCAAAACGATCTGAGGAACCCCTTCAAGATGCACTAACGGTTTTTACCGATGCAGGAAAACGTTCACAACCAGCCGCAGTGACTTGGCAAGATAAGGAGCAATGGTGCCATGAACTCCTGTCCTCACAAGAGGACGATACCCTACAGACTCTAGAGTTGGCAGCCATTGTTTACGCCTTTTCACGTTGGTTGAATGTGCGTCTTAATGTTGTCTTAGATTCCCTTTATGCTGTGGGAGTTGTACAGCGAATTGAGGACGCATATCTCAAAGACGTCGCAAACTGGCAATTAAATGACTTATTTCGTCAGCTGCAGACTGTCATCCAACAGAGAGATCAACCTTATGCTATCATTCATATTCGGAGTCGCCAATGGTCTGACGGCCTAGGAGAAGGCAATGCCCGAACAGACAGATTGGTTTCGCTATCCGTACCCATGGATGAATTTACTAAGGCAAGGAATGCACATGCTACCTTCCACCAGAACGCCAGAGGACTCCATCGTCACTTCCAGATTTCCATGGACGAGGCCAGAGGCATTGTAAAAGCCTGCCCACAGTGTAACCAAAAGGGACTTGGGCTCGGCCTCAGAGTTAATCCCCGAGATCTTGGTCCAAATGAAAGATGGCAAGTGGATGTCACTCATGTACCAGAATTTGGAAGGCTTAAACATGTTCATGTTACTATTGATACTTATAGTCATTTTATCTGGGCTACAGCTCAGTCTGGTGAGAAAGCGTTGCAAGTGATGCGACATCTCATCCTTTGTTTCGCTGTCATGGGTGTGTCAGAGCAGATAAAGACTGATAGTAAACTGGCATATACTAGCGACAAGTTAGCTCGATTTTTTCAACAGTGGGGAATCAGGCGCATTACAGGCATTCCCCGCTCGCCAACAGGTCAAGCTATAGTAGAGAGGGCAAATCAAACATTAAAAGACTACCTGACGAAATTCACAGATTTACAAGACCCACAGGAGCGATTATTCAAAGACTCTATTTGTCTTGAATTATCTGTGTATATTCGGGGACCAAGAGATAGCCCAACCAGCTGACCCTTCAGAAGCCCCTACAGTGACCTACAGAGACCCCACCACGGGTACATGGCAAAGACCAGCAGAGGTTAAATATCTAGGTAAAAGTCACGTGTGTTTCCACCCTTACAGGTACCTTGTAGGTTCCCAGCAAGTGGACTCAGCCAGCACCTGCTCCGCCAAATTTGAAAGCATAAGCTCAAGAGCAGAGACAGCCGTATTAAGTGCTCAACATGTTCAAAGATAGAAACTGCCGTGTCGACTTCATCATAGGTTTCATTGTCACTTTAAACTTTGGTTGTTTTGCCTTCCTGAACTTCGACCCTTGACAGAATGTCTGGGTTACCCTTGTGCGTCAGCTTAACACCACTTCCTTTTGTGCCAGTCTATGACACCAAAAAAAAAAAACCAAAAAAAAAAAACCACCTCTGAAGAGACATGGCCAATGTTTCAAGCAGCAATGAACCACACACAAGTGCAATTTCACACCGAGAGTCTATGTTCCACCAAGGCCAGTCTAGTTGCGTGCTTGAGTGACTACGACACTTGGGTTAGTCGTCTGCCCGCTGGGCCCGATCCCCAAGAATTAAGCCTTGTAGACTCTCTAAATGCCACTTATTGTCTCTGGATGAGTAGCTTGTCCACTGATTGCACAGAAGTCATGAGGAGACAATGCGTTACTACCAATGTTTTCCCAATGGGCAATTTCAGCCAGTGGTGCAACTACACCCTCCGTGGTGCTACTAACCCATCGCCTGGGACACAGCTTCCTAGGAAATTACCATCAGGGTACTTTTTAATTTGCGGAGATTGGGCATGGTTAGGTATACCATCCCGTCCCGTTGGAGGGCCTTGCACCATTGGTCAACTGAGCTTAGCTATGCCTCACGCACACCCGAACAGTACCCATCGTGTGCGGTGGAAGCGAGGCCTGGCCCAAATACTAGCGCAGGGATGTGATGATGATGTTAACCTTTGGTCCAAATGGCAGGTGATTGTTATTTCTATTTTTTGCCGGGAGCAGCTGCCGCTCGTGCACATCGGAACCTGAAGAAGTTGAGTTGTTGGGTGGTAAAGTATGCTAGTGATACCAGCAAGGTATTATCTGAATTAGCTGATGATTTATCTTCTGTACAACATGCAGTATTAGAAAATAGAGCTGCTATTGATTTTTTGTTTTTAGCTCATGGCCATGGTTATGAAGATTTTGATGGTATGTGTGATATGAACTTGAGTGATCACTCTAAATCGATACATAAGTAGATACAACAGTTAGTAGAACATACTCAAAATATCAAGCAAGATGTAGTATTTTTCGGTATAGATGAATTAGTCAATTGGTTTGGCCTCACCAGATGGCCTCAAGGTTTATGTAAGATTGGTTTACTCGTACTTTGTATTATATTGATAATTGTAATGTGTTTTAGTTGTATGTTAGCGATACTTAAGAAGTTATTTGCCAAAGCTGTTAATATTATGAAAAAGATAAAGGTTTTGTTGAAGAATGGTTTGAGGTACAAGGACATGGACCTCTATTAAGTACTAAAAGGTTGTGAATAGTTACATAACAAGTATATTAAGAAGTTATGAGATCACAAAAAAAAAAAAAAAAGAGAGAGAGAGAAAAGAAAAAGAGAAAAAGAAAAAGAGAAAAGAAAAAGGACATAGCACATAGTAAAATTAATACATATTGCTTTTTAAAATAAATAATAAAAAAAAAAAAAACCAAACTTTGCCCGTTATGAATGTAGTAATTGAATGTTGCAATCTTAAATTTAACACAATTCGGCAACTATGAAGGTCCTAGGACTCCGTTATGCTATGAGCCGGTGGGACCTGGAGACGCTTATAGGGGCCCCCCGACAACATTTCGTCGGATAAGTCTCTCCTATCCTTCTTTTGGCTCTCTGCACTAGTGGACGCCAGGCCTTCCTAATATTGAACAGAGCTCTGTTAAAGAGTGTGTGAGTATGAATGGTTGTATGAAACACAAACACGTCATTAATGCGAAGTCGATTCTTACTTGATGAAGACAATGAAATCTGTTTGATAACTTGTTAACCAATTTGTTTGATTCATTAATAGAGTGGTTTGAATAGTTTTTAGATTATTTCAAAAGGGCATTACAACATTGAATGTATCAATCTATGTGATTCATTAATTAAGTGGTTTGAGTAGTTTCTAGATTGTTTTAAATAGGCACTGTATTATTGAATGTATCCTTAAGTTTTGCACGTTTTTGTTATTTGCACTGTATTTGTTTGAAAATTAGCACTGCAAAATTTTAAACCAAACATGGGCTTGTGCAAAAAGAAAAGGGGGGATATGTTGGGGAATGTTAGAGAGGTTTGGAGAATGTTGGAGAATATTCCTGAATGTTCTCGAAGAGATAGGGGGTGTGACCCCTTTGCTATGCCCAACCCCATGTTTGGGAGGCCAATTAGATCGGCCCATACTCCGGTGCTACCTGCACCAGGGATTCGCTGTGCTACAGGTAAACACACCGGGTGTCCAATAAAAAGTTATGTTGGTGGCAGGGGTGTGGTCACGGAAGCACTATATAAGCGAAAGTTGCTGCGCAATAAACCAGAAGTTCGTTTATCAACCATATTGGTTGCACACATTTTCTTTGCCGCTCCCGCAGATTTGCAGGCCCGGTGCAGCCAAAATTATTGTCTAATTTTTAGGTGGGATTATTAGTTGCTTCCATGCTTCTTCCCAAAAAGTACCCACTGTTTTCCATGGTTCAGAAATACTGGAATTCATTCTCCCAGCTCCCTTATCTCCCATTCCCAAAGCCACCTGGGACAGAGTGTAAATAATTTGAAGTGAAATTGGACACAGCATCCACAGCATTGGGCTCTCCAGAGAGGAACCTAAGGGTGGACTACCCAAGATAAACGACAAATCAGCAGCCCAGCTGAAGTGCATGTACACCAATGCACGCAGTATGGGCAACAAACAAGAGGAGCTGGAAGCCATTGTGCAGCAGGAAAGCTATGATGTAGTCGCTATCACGGAAACGTGGTGGGATGACTCCCATGACTGGAGTGCTGCCATGGGTGGCTACAGGCTCTTCAGAAGGGACAGGCAGGGTAAGAGAGGCGGAGGGGTAGCCCTCTATGTTAGGGAGTCTCTTGACACTGTAGAAGTTGAGATCACCAATAATAAGGCAGAATGCCTGTGGATTAGAATCAGAGGGAAAGTCAACAAGGCCGATATCGTGATGGGAGTCTGTTACAGACCACCCAATCAGGATGATAAGGATGATGAAATATTCTACAAGCAACTGGCGGATATTTCAAAATCATCATCCCTTGTTCTTGTAGGTGACTTCAACCTGCCGGACATCTGCTGGGAACTCCACACCGCAGAGAGGAGGCAGTCTAGGAGATTCCTAGAGTGTATTGGGGATAATTTCCTGTTCCAGCTAGTAAATGAGCCCACCAGGGATGGAGCCCCGCTTGACCTTCTTTTCACAAACAGAGAGGGGCTGGTGGGAGATGTGGTGGTTGGTGGACGCCTGGGACTTAGCGATCATGAAATAATAGAGTTTTCAATACTCAGGGATATAAGGAGAGTCATCAGTAAAATCTCTATGTTGGACTTCCGGAGGGCAGATTTTGGACTATTCAAAAGACTAGTTCAGAGTATACCCTGGGAAACAGCCCTTGAAAACAGAGGGGTCCAGGAGGGATGGTCGTACTTCAAAGAGCAAGTTTTGAAAGCACAGGAGCAGGCTGTCCCAGAGTCCCGAAAGGCGAGCCGGCGGGAAAGACGACCGGTCTGGCTGAACTGGGAGATTCTGAAAGAAATTAGGGTAAAGAAGAGGGCCTACCATTTATGGAAAAAAGGGCTTACTTCTCAAGAGGAATTTAGGAATATAGTCAGGTCATGTAGAAGGAAAATCAGAGAGGCAAAGGCACAACACGAACTGATACTCGCCACCTCTGTGAAAGACAACAAGAAATCCTTCTACAGATACATCAACAGCAAAAGAAGGGGCAAGGAAAACATTCATTCTGTACTGGACATGAGTGGGAATATAGTTATCAAAGATGAGGAAAAGGCTGAGGTATTTAATACCTTCTTTACCTCAGTTTTCAAAAGAAAGACAGGTTATCTTGAGGACAGATGGCTTCTGGAACTTAAAGAAGGTGATAAGAATCTAAACAGCCCCCCTGTAATATTGAAGGACACAGTCAGTGACCTGTTGAGCTGCTTGGATCCCCACAAGTCTATGGGACCAGATGGGATTCACCCAAGGGTGATGAGGGAGCTGGCAGAAGAGCTCTCCAAGTCTCTCTCTATCATCTACCAACAGTCCTGGCTCACTGGGGACATCCCAGATGATTGGAAGTTGGCGAATGTCACGCCAATCCACAAAAAGGGCCGGAAGGAGGACCCAGGAAACTCCAGGCCTGTCAGCCTGACCTCAGTGCCTGGCAGGGTTATGGAACAGCTCATCCTCGGTGCAATCACATAGCACCTGCAGGATGGGCAAGGGATCAGACCCAGCCAGCACGGGGTTAGAAAGGGAAGGTCCTGCCTAACCAACCTGATCTCCTTTTATGATCAGGTGACCCGTCTGGTGGATGAGGGGAAGGCGGTGGACGTGGTCTACCTGGACTTCAGCAAAGCCTTTGCCACCATCTCCCACAGCATTCTCCTGAAAAAGCTGTCTGCCCGCAGCTTGGACAGGAGCACCCTGTGCTGGGTTAGGAACTGGCTGGAGGGCCGGGCCCAGAGAGTGATGGTGAATGGGGCTACATCCAGTTGGCGGCCGGTCACTAGTGGTGTCCCCCAGGGATCAGTGTTGGGCCCAGTACTGTTTAATATCTTTATCGATGACTTAGATGAAGGGATTGAGTCCATCATCAGCAAATTCGCAGACGACACCAAGCTGGGAGGAAGTGTGGACCAGCCGGAAGGCAGGAGGGCTCTGCAGAGGGACCTGGACAGACTGGAGAGTTGGGCTGACTCCAACGGGATGAGGTTCAACACGGCCAAGTGCCGGGTCCTGCACTTTGGCCACAACAACCCCATGCAGCGCTACAGGCTGGGCACAGAGTGGTTGGAGAGCAGCCAGGCAGAAAGGGACCTTGGTGTCTGGATTGCCAGGAAGCTGAAGAGGAGGCAGCAGTGTGCCCAGGTGGCCAAGAAGGCCAATGGCATCCTGGGCTGTATCAGGAACAGCGTCGCCAGCAGGTCCAAAGAAGTGATTCTGCCTCTGTACTCAGCCCTGGTGAGGCCACACCTCGAGTACTGTGTCCAGTTCTGGGCCCCTCAGTTCAGGAAGGATATCGAGGTCCTGGAACAGGTCCAAAGGAGGCAACCAGGCTGGTGAAGGGACTCGAGCACAGGCCCTATGAAGAGAGGCTGAGACAGCTGGGGCTGTTCAACCTGAAGAAGAGAAGGCTCAGGGGAGACCTCATCACTCTCTACAACTCCCTGAAAGGAGGTTGTAGCCAGGTGGGAGTTGGTCTCTTTTCCCAGACGACTTTCAACAAGACAAGAGGACACAGTCTTAAGTTGTGCCAGGGGAGATTTAGGCTGGATATCAGAAAGAATTTTTTTACGGAGAGGGTGATCAGGCAATGGAATGGACTGCCCGGTGAGGTGGTGGATTCTCCATCCCTAGAGACATTTAAAAAGAGCCTGGATGTGGCACTCAGTGCCATGGTCTAGCAACCGCACCGGTGGGTCAAGGGTTGGACTTGATGATCTCTGAGGTCCCTTCCAACCCAGCTAATTCTATGATTCTATGATCCTCCTGGGCAGAGGCAAAAGCAAGGAAGGACCTAAATTCCTGGATTTTATCCTGGTTCCTCACCAGCTAACAAGAGAAAAAAGAGGAGGAGGTCTGGGAAAGAGGTAAGGAATTTAAAAGGAATTTTCTAACAACTCCCAGCCTCGGAACCAAGGAAATCCAGCAGCCTCGGGCTGTATTAATTTAAAAAGAGCCATGCAGAGAACTGTAATTCCCTAATTTTTAATAGCAGTGTTTTTCTTCTCCCTGAAAGCCCTGTCTTAGAACTGATTACAGGCATCCTGACTAAACAAAAAGGAGGAACAAAAGGCACCATAATTCCCCAGAATCAATGCAGATCTCACCAGCTGCAAACGTGACCACGTTGACAAACGGATTCCAAGGGTGGAAAGAATTCCAGGAAGAGGCAGAAAAAGTGGAGCAGATAAGCAAAGATATTACCTAAGGAAACCCAGGACTAGCAGGGGGAGATTCACCTTGATTTATCCATTGAAAAGGTGACATATTTGCCAGGAAAATGTTCCAGCAAGGGAGGGGATGTGGTCAGGAAACTGTAGTGATGCATTGGCTGCTCTGTTACAACTTGCATCAAAAAAAAAAAAAAAAAGGAAACTTTATCCAACCTCTCTGACAGCAAAGGACAAGATGACTGACTCTCAGTTTTTATCTTTAAACACAGTCAACAGTGGCAGAAAAAAAAAAAAGAAAAAAAAAAATAGCAAGAGTTGGAGCAGTGAATTCATCCCCTGCTCTCAGAGCTCTGAAAGTTTTATAGCGTTGAAATATTCTGACTCCAAGAAAGCCCTGACTTGGCTGGACTAGATTTATTTCCAGGAGATTTCTTCTTAAACCTAAATCTGTCCAGTTTTATCACTGACTCTGTGTGAGGCTTGAACTCTTCCACATTTTGGATTTTAGAAACTCTTGCTGGGCCTAATGATGGATGGGGAGGTTTGGGGACGAGGCGGAGCGGAGCTGCAGACAAAATAAAAAAAAAGATCTTGGCAAGAATTACTGCTAAAAAACTAAATTGACTTGGAAACCTTACAGATGTTATGAATTCTCCTGCAGCCAATATCATTTCACTCAAGCAACTTGATTTTTTCCCCTCCATTTTTCCCTCTCCTGCATTTTTTTTCCTCTGTAAAATACCAGGCCTGCCTTTCTGGGGCTATAATTAATTTCAGATATTTCAGATCCAGGCTGGAATGGTTACTCTGCAGGCCCAAGATGATATGGCCATTATTGCTACACCCTAGAAGCCTTGGGGAAATTGGGTAAGAAAGGATTTTATTATCTCAGAAACAGTTTTCAATTTAAAAAAAAAAAAAAAAAAAATCTGCTTCGCTTCGGGAAAGAAAAAAAAAAAAAAATCAAAATAAAATGTAATCTGTCAAAAGAGATGTTGCAAAGGGAACTCTCTACAAAATCTGTTACTACTGGAAGAAAAGGGTGTTGCTGGGGCTGAAAAAAGACAGGTCCAAGAAGTTAGGGTGAATTAGGAGTGAAGAGGATGGTACCTAAAAAGATTCACAGCCAAGTGACAGAGTCAATGGGGCAGAAACTCAGCAGAGCAAGAAACATTACTCAGAATCAACACCAAAAAATAAAATAAAAACCCCTCAACAGCACTCCCACTGCTTTTTGCAACACCTAAAAAAGCAGAAAGGTGCCCATGGGATCCATGGCCGTGGATAAATCTGGAGCAGAGCACAAGAAACCTCTGGAGGAGGAGGAGATAGGCTCTTAAATTCCTAAATTTCAGCTGAAAATGAGGTGTCTGTGGGGTCCCAGTTAATTAAAACCCCACCTGAGGTTATTAGGTACAAAAGGAGAAAATATAGGGATTAAACACACCCTCCCACTACAACTTTACACCCTGGAGCAAAGGGATTGTAGGAGCTGCCAGTTTGCAGGGTGCATGACCCTTCCTCTGTGTCCCTAGAAAAGGCTCCTGCTCCTTCCATTCCTAACCAGTCCCTAATTAATACCCCATTTTTTAGCTAATTACCCTTCTCATCTCATAACCTATTAAGCAGGAATTCCTCTAGAAAACTCCCAAACTCTAAAATTCCACCTTAAACCATGTGTGGAAAACCATCACCCCCCCCAAAACTCAGCCATTTCTGCCCAATACCACCACAGCCTTTTTAGGGCACTTTTTAGGGTTTTTTTTTTGTTTGAAATCAGCCCTGTTAGGAAATCCTTGGGGTTTTGTTTTCCTCATGTGGTCCATTTAGGATGCTGAAGTGCCAGAAGTGGAAATCAACAGCACAGCAAAGAAGAGGAAAGTGATTTCCATGATGTTCATCCTGATTTTTACCATAATCACTAAATTCAGTTTATAGGAATCAGATAATCAGGGGTTTGGACTTGCCTTATATTATGAACCATGATAAATCCCTCATGGATCAGTCCCAAATTTGAAAATACAGGAAAATTCAGGAACTTTTGAAAATGCAGGAACTTTCTTTTAACCACCAACTCTGGCTGAGATTTCCTAGAAGAGAAATTTGCTTTCCAGCAGAAAAATTGCTTTATTTTCCTTGCAGAAAAACTTCTGCTAAGTTGGAGCAGGTGCTTTACAAAGTGAAATTCAAATTATTAAGAAACTGAGGAGGATGTTTCATTTTTGTTCCTCTGAATTGGACACTGCTGAGTGGGATGAAAGAGAATTCCCTGCTTTGCTAGGAATTTTCTAAGTGTTTAATGATCAATATTTAATGATTAAAATCAACTTGCCCCTCAGAAAAAGCTTTTAGAAACCAACAAACAAAAAAGCTTTTTAAAATGCAAGATTATTTATGAATCCTTAATACATTTCTGGAATGAGGTGGTCATTACAAATTGCACTGTGGAGGAATTAATGGAGCATTATTCCTAATTATTTTTAGGCAGCATTCCACTACAAAAGAATCCATAAAATCAGAAAGATGTTTGCTTTTAGAAATACCAAAGGCCAGAGTTGTTTACAGTTTGTTTACCATGAAAATTCCAAGCAGAAGCAAGAAACAAAGGTAATATTTGAAATTAATTTGATGCTTGGTGTCACTTTTCATGCCTGGGGTGGGATCTCTCCTCCTGGAACATCACCAGGCAGGATAAGCAGGGATTTTTGTGGAAGTACTGTTTGCCATGGGATATCTCATAAGGAGGAAATGCAATTATTTGAATTAATTGATCCCCAATTAGAGGTTTCTCAGTAGCCTGGAAGAATCATGAGCTGAGCTGTTGAAATCCAAGGGTTTGATAAGCAGGGATTCATTGGGCTAAAATGATGTGAAGCCACTGAAAAAAAAAAACCAAAATCTGGTAAAATCTCAATGTCAAATATGCAACTTTCTAGTCCAAGGTTTGCTGAGCCACACTCTCCCACTTCCACCCCTCATTTATCCTCTAAAACACACTAAACCTTAATTTTCAGGAGGGAATCACAGTGCCAGAAGATGGAAAAAAAATCCCAGAGGGCGGAACTGAATCCAGAACTCTTTTTTTTCCCCCTTATTTCAAATTTCTATGCAACAATCAGAAAAAAAATATAATTAAATCCAGGCCACCCAGCATCACTTTGGGTATCATGCTGCCCTTCTCCCCAACCCTCTCAAATATTTGATTTACAGCAGAACTCATCCCAAATTCCTTGCTGGATGCACAGAACCAAACTTTTAGTGCAGAAAGAAAGGACCTGCCCAAAACCTCATTCTTCTGCCCATCTTTTGAGGAATCACCTTGTTTGACAAGATGATGACATGACAGGAGCTTTCTATCCAAAATCAATTATCCTTGCACATAAATGAATCATCAAATTAAACTTCTACACTGAAAGAGTCTTGAACTTTAACACAGACAAAAGAAAAGGAGTTCAGGGGCAGAGAAAGCCCCAAATTCAGCCTCTGGGCTTCAGAAGTGGTTTGCAAGAGGATTACCAGAGGATGCCCAGATTTTCCATCACCTGCTCCAAAGTCTCCTTTGGGCTCTTGACAATGGAGAAGTCATGTGGGGCAATGAGAAAAAGCTGCAGAATTCAAAATCAGATTAAAAGAGGGTAAAAATCAGATGCATTTATAATTTTTCAAATGCCTGGTCATAGAATCCCAGAATGGGCTGGGCTGGAAGGGACCTCAGAGCTCCTCAAGTCCAAGCCTTGCTCCACTCCCCCCGTGGTTCCCAGCCCATGGCACTGAGTGCCACATCCAGGCTCTTTGGAAATATCTCCAGGGCTGGAGAATCCACCCCTTCCCTGGGCAGCCCATTCCAAGGTCTGAGCACCCTCTGGGGAAAGAAATTCTTTCTCATGGCCAACCTAAACCTCCCCTGGCACAACTTGAGACCTCTTGTGCCCTCTTGTCTTGCTGAGAGTTGCCTGGGAAAAGAGCCCAACCCCCCCCTGGCTCCAACCTCCTTTCAGGGAGTTGGAGAGAGTGATGAGGTCTCCCCTGAGCCTCCTCTTCTCCAGCCTCAACACCCCCAGCTCCCTCAGCCCTTCCTCACAGGAATTCTGCTGGATCCCTTCCCAGCCTCCTTGCTCTTCTCTGGACCTGCTCCAGCACCTCAAGCTCCTTCCTCAGCTGAGCTGAGCTGAGGGGCCCAGAACTGGACACAGGACTCAAGCTGTGGCCTCCCCAGGGCTGAGCACAGGGGCAGAATCCCTTCCCTGGACCTGCTGGCCACGCTGGTCCTGAGCCAGCCCAGGATGCCATTGGCCTTCTTGGCCACCTGGGCACACTGCTGCCTCCTCTTCAGCTTCCTGGCAATCCAGACTCCCAGCTCCCTTTCTGCCACTCTCTGCCCAGCCTGGAGCTCCCCAGGGGGTTCTTGTGGCCAAAGGGCAGGACCCGGCCCTTGGAATCTTCAACCTCATCCCCTTGGGATCAGCCCAACTCTCCAGTCTCTCCAGGTCCCTCTGCAGAGCCCTCCTGCCTTCCAGCTGATCCACACTCCCCCCAGCTTAGTGTCAGCTGGGAATTTGCTGCTGATGGACTCAATCCCCTCATCTAAATCCTCACTCAAGATATTAAACAGCACTGGGCCCAACACTGATCCCTGGGGGACACCACTAGTGACCGGCCGCCATTTTGATGCAGCCCCGTTCAGCACCACTCTCTGGGCCCGGCCCTCCAGCCAGTTCCTAACCCAGCACAGAGTGCTCCTGCCTGATCCATGGGCTGGCAGCTTTTCCAGGAGAATCCTCTGGGAGACGGTGGCAAAGGCCTTGCTGAAGTCCAGGTAGACATTCTGCCTGACTACCATTAAAACCTGGTGGGCACTGAGTTTTTTGAATTGTAGCATTGATAGCACAGCTCCAAAAAATTTCAAGGAAGAGATAGGAAGTGGTTTGTGGTGGTTTTTTCATTCCAGTGATCAAAATGAGGGAAGTTTCTCCTCTTCATTAACAAGATCAGCAAAGCTCAAGCCTATCCAAAGGTTTTTAGAGGAATGCTACAAATCCCAGCACCCCGTGCCATGAAAACTAAATCAGCCATGAAGAGAAAATAGCAAAAAATTCCTTTCTGTTGTCATCTCATTTGTAGAAATTGTCAGAAAACTTGCAGCTCCAATATTTCACATTCACAAGAAATCCAACATTGGACACAGCAAAAGAAAAATTCCAACAGCTGTTAAGTCACATTTTATTCTCCCTTTTTTTTTTTTTTTTTTTCTTTTTTTTTGGTCTTTACAAGGATGTTTCCTCTATTTCTTTTACAAATCCATTTAAATGCTGGGTTTGCATTCTCAGATATTATCCTGCCTCTTAGCTCTGGAAGAAAAAAACCCCTCCAGTTTCAGCTAATCACCTTACAGTGCATGATAAGAACACACAGAGAACAAATATTTCCTGAAGGGGTAAAAAGAATTCTCAGGGAAAGAATCATCCTGCTCACTACATTTAATTGAGGACTTTATCTGCCCTCCAGATCATCCCTTGGAATCCTAAGTATTTTTCTTCCTCCAGCACCCCCTCTGCCTACAATCCCCAGGACCATTTTGTTTAATTTCTGTCTGAAATAAGATAGGATTCAGCACTTGGGAAACCATTAGGCTCTCCCATCATTATCTGGTTTAGCATTGAATTAAAAACAGAGCCCCACACGTTGGGCTTTTCCCTATCTTTCTGCAAAAATAACAATATTCTGCTAATAAAACATGAGCAAAACTCTCTGCATAGCACTGGGAGAAGGAGATCAGCCCAGAATTCCATTTTGCAAGATTTTTCTCTCCTCTCTGCATCTTCTAAGGACTTCCAAGATGTGGGCAAAAAGGGGATTTTCATATTTAGCTAGAAGGAATTTGAAAAAAAAAAAAATTTGGGGATAATCACCTTGAAAAGTTGCTAGAAAATAAACCTTGAGGGAGATTTGTGCCTTGGGTAGGTCCCAGCCACCCAGTTTTTCAGTCTTGGTTTTTTTCTCGCTCTTCCTACCAAAAAGAATCAGCTCTGATCTTGACACCCAGGGTCAAGCCAGGGTTTGAAGCTGAGATTTTATTTTATTAAGCTTTTGTTTTTAGCCCCAAAGTATTTCTCTTCCAAACCCTGGCATTAGGATGAAAGATGCCAAGTGACTGATTTCCACCCTCTCCTGCCTCCCATCTTCAGCAAAACTTGTTCCAACTTGTCCATTCCTCACCAACCCCCAAGCAGGGATGTGTTTTGTACAATTCTAAATTCTCTATCAATACTGAAAATGTGGGAAAAAATTAAAAAAAAATCATCTATAAAAACTGCACCTTCCACAAGACTATTTCTTTAACCCTATTAAAGGTAAAAGCCAGCAGAGATGCTCTGAACCACTTCAATATTCAACAGAAGTACTTTGGGGCTAAAAACAAAAGCTTAATAAAATAAAACTCAGCTTTTTGGGTTTTTTTTTATTCTCTCCCAGCTTAAGAGAAGGGGAGAAAGCAGGAGTGTAAAGCATCCTACACCTACATCCACATCCTGACAACCTGAGCTTATCCCAGTGGGGGGACTTCAGCAGGAGATGAGCATCTTGAAATGAAGGGGTGAAAAGCAAAAAAAAAAAAAAAAAAAGTGAGGAAATGCCAAAGAAAATTATCTGAAAATGGGAGAAAAAGACCTATTATTGCTTTTTTTTGTCTATCATGCCAGCTGTCAAAAAGCTTTCTTTGCTGAAAGAAACTGCCAGGGGTCCTGAGAGTCTCCTGGGATTCTGAGTGACAGAAGAAAGAAAAGGATACCAGAAAAATGGGAAGGGGAAGGAAGCAGAAAGGTCTGAAATGGTTAAGGGTGACAGGCAGCAAGCTGCCACCTGCATCTCCAGGGAAAAAGGGGAACAAAACCCAAGAAAGAGCAGCAGAAAAAAACCAAAAACAAGCCTAGAAACTGTGCTCTCTGGCCTCAGAAAATGCCTTTCAGTGCTGTTGGCATTTACAGCTTTCTTGGTTCTACACAGAGAAAATTTCAATTACTCAACTGATAGGCCAGGTCAGGTCACTTGGTTTTTTTTCTGGCTATTACCTTAAAAATCTTTTTTTTTCTCTGTATTTGCTCAAGGTGGATGTATTCATTTTCAAATTCCTTTGCATCTCCAGAAGCAAAAAAAAAAAAAAAAACTATTTTTTTTTTTTTTAGGATGAGGCTTCTGAATGGCTCCTGAGGGAAAACCTGAGGGTCCAGGAAAACCTGAGCCCCTCAGGAATCTTCTGGCTGTCCCTGAGACAGGCACTGAGTGGGGATGTGACATTTTAGGGATGCTCCAGGACCCCCTTTTCCCACCAGCAGCTTCCCTCTTCCAAACCTCAGAGCCCAAGTTATTCCCTATCAAAAGTGTTCCTGGTTTGGCTTTTTTTCCTTCAGACCTACCCAAAAAAATTCCTTTTATCCAGCAGCTCAGAAAACATCTTGAGTTCTGAAGCACCCAGGATCAGCTCTCCCCAGACCTGGGTGCCCTCCTGCTTTCCCAGCATCCCTGTTTTTCAGCCTTCCTGGAAAAAAATCCTGGTCTGGTGAGCAGAGAGAGGGGAAAAAGACACTGGAGGGGAATGGAATGAATCAGAAAGGGAAGGTGAGGGTTTCATCACCTGGCTCAAAACCCCAAAAGTTACTGGTCAGAACATAACAAAACTGGGAGACTGAAAATAGATATTTTTAGGACCTTCTGGAATCATAAAGTCTGTATCAGGAGTAAAATATATATATTTATATCTATATAAAAAAGTCTTTTGGCTCATCAAGCTCTCCTATAGCTCATAAAAACCAGGGGAAAGCAGTCATCCCCCCCACTTTTCCTCCCTTTTTTTCTGCACAGCTTTGCAAGTCCTTGGAAGTCCTTGGCTGGAAATTAAATGCAAAATATTGTCTCTTCAAAAAAATAAAAACACAAACCAACCCTACAAATATTTAGGTATTTAAAAAAAAAAAAAAAACAACCAACAATATGCCAGCCAGCAGATCAGTGATTTTTGTACAAACCAGTGGAAGGCACTTTTCCAACAAGATGGGAAAAGGGGGGGAGAAGCCAGCAAAAAAAAAAAAAAATCCTATGTTTTTCAAGCAGGATGAGGAGATATTTTGGGGACAATTTGTGGGTGGCAGGAGGAGGGAGTCACCAAGGTGGTGACAAGCCACCCATGTCCTCCTATTGAAGGTGAAACTCTTTTTCCAGACCCTTTTCCCCTTGCAAATCAAAAAAAAAAAAAAAAACCAAAAAAAAAGCAAGTGCAGACAATTGGAAATAACATTTAATTACAGCAGCACCTTTTACTCAAGAATCTCACCACTCAGTTAATTAAAATCCCACTCTGCTCAGGGTGTCCTTAAGCTGACTCACAAATGAGCAAGCACAGCTGGGAAAAGAATTATGACAAAGAAAAAAAAAAAAAAAAAAAGCACTTTTCAAACTCCATCTCAATGGGAAATTGCTTCCTTGAAGCCTCAGATAAAGCCTGAGCCCTGCAAAACAAGGGGCACCAGAAACACAAGAAGACTTTTATCTCATCTATACCTTAAAATTATTAACCAATTTTATTTTTCCCCTTTTTTTCTTTCTATTTTTCTCTCCCACAAGTGTAGCACAAGCTGAGATGCAGTTTTCCAAGCCCCCCAGCTGCTCAGCATCATTCCCACCCATCACTGAGGACTGCTCAAAACTCTCCTCTACCTAAGGACTTGAAAAGAAAGAACCAAAAAGATGGATGAGGTTAAAAATTAACAAAGGGCTTGGGACTGATGACTTTGGGCAGCTTTTCCCAGTGCTGTTCCCAAGAAAATCTCAATTTCTGCAACCCCCTGAGAGGAGGTTGGAGCCAGGGGGGGTCGGGCTCTGCTCCCAAGGAAGAAGGGATGGGAGAAGAGGAATTGAGCTGGAGGTTTAGATTGGAGCTTGGGAAGAATTTCTCCCTGGCAAGGGTTGTCAGGGCCTGGCCCAGGCTGCCCAGGGCAGGGCTGGAGTCCCCATCATTCCTGGAGGGATTTCCAAGCCCTGGAAGTCCAGGTCTTTTCCAAGCCATTATTCTGCTCCTTCAGCAGGACCTCCACCTCCCCCTTCTTTCTCATGGTGGCTTCCTAAAGCCAAAAAAACACAGCAAGAGGAGTTTCTAAACTTTGCTAAGCTGAACACTGGGGTGGTTTAGGTCATATTTGCCTTGAAGGGCCCCCAGAAGCCTCAGGGATGCAAGACCCAAGTGATGTAGAGCTGGGAAAAAGTTTCTGCTGACACTACAAAGAGCTCATGGATTTTCCAGAAAAGGGATTTTGGGGGGGTTCATTACAATACCCACAAACCTATTTCAGCATCAGAAACCTGATTATTTTTCTATATTGCCCTAATGTGCAGCAAGTGCCAGAGGAAGAGGTGCAAGAGTGAAAAAATGTTTCTTCAAATCAAGAGATGATGCAAAAAAAGCTCTTACTGTTGGCAGAAGAGTTTTCTTAGTTGGAGTCCATCTTTTCCTTAGTTGGAATACATGTAATTTAACATTAAACCTCTGGAAGCAATGAAGCAAAGAGAAGTTTTACACCCTCAAGAGAAAATTGCAGAAAGAGGGACTGGGGAGGAAGAAGAGGTCTCTGCTGAGAGCAGAAAAAAACCAAGAAAATCTCCAGGTCTTCCTGAAAGGCTCCTGCAGAAGGAAGTTGCTGAAACAGAATAAATTCTGGTGGTTTTTTAGAATAAGTTTTTGTAGCCAAAAATGAGGGATGGGAGGTTTTGCTTTGCAAAATTCTCACTTATTCCCACTGAGCATCTTTGAAAAAAAATCTTAATTTTTTTTCTTCCAGCCTTTCCCTGGAAGAGGGGGCACATTTGACAACTGGGAACCCCCAGTAGGTGACACCAGGGCCTTATTAATCTTTTTTTTTTTTTCTTATTTAAATCCAGCTTCTCAGGCCTTTCTCATGGCTCCATTTCCACTGGGAGGCTGCATGCAGATTTTTGAGGCACCCTGGAGTTCCCAAGGGCAAGGTTTTCATTTGCATCCAATGTGTGGTGCTGGCTGAATAAATCAAAAAGGGGAATAATTAATAATAAATGCCCAATTGGTATTTTCAGCAGCATCCATTTTTGTCTGCAAACTTGGGAAGAGGATGCGTGCTCAGGACTCATTTCTCACAAAGGAGGGGAAAAAATACATGTAAATAAATATATTTTTTTTTTGTTTGACTGTGACCATGTCACAGGGGCTGCCAGGATTTGCCTTGGAATCTTCCAGCCTAATCCAAGCTGAATAAACATCAAACATTGGCATTTCAAATCCACTGAGGACTGAGTTGGGGAAGTGATGTGCAGGTGAGCTCAAGAGACTCCAGCAGAACAAAGCTTTCCAACAGCAGCTGTAAGCACTGGGGTTGGGTTTTTTGGTGGGTTTTTTTTTTCATTCCAGAGGACAAATCCCACTGGTAAACAAATGGCAGCAGTGAAAAGGAAAGAGCTGTCCTTACATATAGAGAAATCTCAGGAAATACACATTAGAACAGCATCAGGGACTTGGTGTTGGGCTCCCCCACAGGGAAACTGTGCTCCAAAAACCTCAAAAAAATATGAAAACTGCAGCCCCTGGAAAAATCATGGAATGGGAATGGGACCTTAAAGCTCATCCAGTTCCTCCTGCATGAGCAGGGACACCTCCCACTAAACCAGGTGGTTGCTCCAAGCCCTCCAAACCAAACCAAAAATATCCCAGTCTATTTATTTTGCCTTTTTTAAGAAGGAAGGATCGTCCTTTTTATTTTTTTTCCTTGTAAGAAGACACAAAGAGCTTCACCATCCAGCTTCCAGAGCTACAAAACCTCAGCACTTTCTTCCTGGAGCTGGAGAAGCACCAAAAAGGAGACAAAAAAAATCACATTTTAGAGGGTCCCCCTGCTGTAAGGTTTTTTCTTGCCCCATCTAAGCCAGAAATTAGTGCCAAAAACCTTCAGAGACAACCATAAAGTCATTAATGTTGGAAAAGAGCTTGAAAATCACCCACTCCAACCCTTAACCCAGCCCTGCCAAGGCCACCACTGCCCCATGGCCCTCAGCACCACATCTCCAGGGCTTGGAAATCCCTCCAGGAATGATGGGGACTCCAGGCCCTGACACCTTTTCCAGGGAGAAATGAATCTTAATATCCAATCTAAACCTCTCCTGGCACAACTTGAGGCCCTTTCCTCTCAACTTGCCACCCAGATGGATAAATGGGACTCCAAAAATGTTGCCAACTTTACCTGAAACCTTCAGGACTCCTGGGGTTCTCCAAGAACACAAAGGAAATCACAGGGAAGGAAAAAAAAAAAAGGCTGGAAAAGAAGCATTTCTCATTTTAAACAGCACCAGGTTGGGAAGTGATGTATGATTACTGTCACAAGTGGTTTGATTGATTATTGATTGCAATCAGCCCCTGCCTTCCACCCTGAAATTGCCTCCAGCTCCTTCAAGCAGCCCCTGAAAAGAGGGGGGGGCCCTCCCTCTCTGCTGGAAAAATGAGGGATTTTTTTTCCCAACCTCCAGGGATTTTTTGGGTGCATGGTGGAGGCTCAAGAAGAGGAAAAAAGTCCCCTCCTGCAGCCCTGACTTGGGGGACCACAGGGTTGTGTCCCCCTGCCCCACTCCCTGCTTGCTCCTGAAGCATCTCCTGCCTTGAAATCCCATGGGAGACCAAAGCAAGGGAGCAGCCAACCTGATCATCCCTCTGGGCAGCTCCTGGGAAAAAGCAACACCTCCTGGGACCTTTGGAACCTTCAGCAAGGATTGAACCCCGGAGGAAACCCCAAGATTCCAACCTCTGTTGGGATTTTCATGGAATGAGAGAATCCCAGGCTGCTTTGGGTTGGAAGGGACCTTCAAGATGATCCAATTCCAACTTTTATCCATGGGCAGGGACACCTCCCACCAGCCCAGGTTGCTCCAAGCCCCATCCAACCTGACCTGAGACACTGCCAGGGATGGGGCAGCCACAGCTTCTCTGGGAAACCTGGCACAGGGGCTCAGCACCCTCAAATTCAACAATTTCTTCCCAATGTCCAACCTCAATCTCCCCTTTCTCTCCAAGTTTTAACCCATTTCCCTTGTCCTCTCCCCACCCCCCCGTGTCCAAAGCCCTCCCCCAGCTTTCTTGGAGCCCCTTCAGATATTGGAAGGTTGCTCTGAGCTCACCTGGGAGCCTCCTCTTCTCCAGGCTGAACAACCCCAATCCCTCAGCCTGGCTTCCCAGGGAGGTGCTCAGCCCTCTGAGCATTTGAGTGCCTCTCCTCTGGACACCTTCCAGGAGCTCTGGGTCCTTCTGCTGTTGGGGACTCCAGAACTGGAACCAGAATCCCCTCCCTTGACCTCTGCCTGTGGTTCTGGTGACGCCCCCCAGGACCTGGTTGGTTTCTGGGCTGCAATCACACCTTGATGGCTCAAATTGAGCTTCTGGTCCATCATCACCCCCTAAGTCCTTTTCCTCAGGGTTGTCCTTTCTCTTCCCAACCTCCATCCATGCATGGAATTGCAGAACCCAGGAGATGACACTGCCACGGGTGCTGGGACACCCCATAATTTCATATTTCAGGATGGAAAGTGGCACCTGCTCACTTCCATTTATATATTTTTACATATATATATTCCTAAAGATCTCTATATTCTATAGTCACTCTTTCCACAGTAGGTACTTTGAGATCTTAAAATCAAAATGATTCCCCCTAAATCTTTTCCCTTCTGCTGCCCTTCTGCTCCTCCTGCCATGGCCAGAAGTCATCCCTATAATTACTTAACACATGTTAAATTAAATTAGACATTAAATAAGAATTTATCCACCCACTTAACACTCCCTGAACTCATGGTTTTCCTCCCAAATTTCTTCCCATTCCCCCTGCCAACAAATGCTGTGATAACCAATGGGATAATACCCCATCGATTAAGTATAATTAAGCTTCATAATTGCTGGGATTTGTCATCCATAAATCACCCCCAGGAAGCTGTCAGGACCCAATTAATCATAGGTGGCATCATTAAGTGTGTTTATTTACAGAGTATTTACAGAAAAGCTCATCAGGTTCTAGGGAAGATGAATAAGGCCAAGCTGGAAGGAGGAGAGATGGGGGAGAAGAGCAGGGGGAGCACATCCCATAATTATCCCCATCACCTCCACGGCACCATTGGAGATTTCATCCCTGAGGGATGAGAATCCCAGGAAAGCTCTGAGGAAAAGCTACCCAAGAGTCTGCAACAAACCATCCAAGCCCTGGAATTTTCCTTTCCAACTGGGATCTGCAGCACAGCCAGAGGATGGAAACCCCAAAACACTGCAGGAATTGGCTGAACCAAAACAGGGGCTTTTTTCTCCCCCCAAAAAAGGAAAAAAAAAGGATTTCAAGTCAATAATTCAAGACATTTCCAAAAAAACTGGGAGAATTAAACACTCAAATATCCCTGAATGGGAAGAAGTGCCTAAGCTGCTCTTTCATTCCTTGGAAAATCCTGAATTTTTCCCTCTCAAATGTTGCTTTCTGTTTTGTGAGGAAGATTTCTTCCTCCAGCCCTTAACTAGGGATTTCCTTGAAGCCCCTGAAAGGTTTGGAACACAAGAGCCAGCTTAGGATACCAAATAAATGTATAAATGGTAATGCCATTGACTTTTTTTTTTAATAGACTTTTGAGCTAAAAAAAATTAAACTGCTGCTTGGGAACTGAACAAAATCAACTCTCCATTGATCCAGCAGTTCAGGAGGCTCCTCAGCATCAAATTAAAGCAGCTAAGGAATGGATGGCAATATTGTACACCTGCTCCTGGCCTTTATTTCAGTGGTTTCCTCTCTGTCTCTTCCCACCTTGTTATCCAAAGACATTTCCCTCTTTGTTTCATTTGATGAAGGAGAAATTTCCCCAGTTTGTGCCCTGTGCAGTTGAAAAATCACTAAAAAGAACTAAAAATAACCAAAATAATTCTGTTCAGCCCTAAGCTCTGGACCCCAGCAGGTCTCAGGCCAGTGGAACCTCAACATAATTAGACACAAATATTCAAAGTTAGACTGAAAACAAGAAAATCCCACCATTATCCAAGCTTTCTCCCATTAGAAGGACACAAATGCTTGTTTTTCATTTGCTGATTCTCCCAGACTGTTCCTCCCAAATGCATTTTCCTGGTTCTCCTGGGATGAACATTCAGACAGACCAAGAGTTCCCCAGCAGCTTCCCCTTAGCTCCCAGCTCCCTGATTTTATTATCCTCAACCCAAGCAGTTCTCCAGCTTCTTCCCCAGATTGCAGCAAACTCCAATTAGCTCTGGGGAAAAGGGCAGGAAAACCCAGGTGAGCTCAGGCACCAAGGATGCTGCAGTGAGGGGAATGGTCTCCAGAAAAAGCTTGGAAAAAACCTTGGAGAGCATCAACTCCAACCCTTAACCCAGCCCTGCCAAGGCCACCCCTGCCCCATGGCCCTCAGCACCACATCTCCAGGGCTTGGAAATCCCTCCAGGAATGCTGGGGACTCCAGCCCTGCCCTGGGCAGCCTGGGCCAGGCCCTGACAACCCTTGCCAGGGAGAAATTCTTCCCCAGCTCCAATCTAAACCTCCAGCTCAATTCCTCTTCTCCCATCCCTTCTTCCTTGGGAGCAGAGCCCGACCCCCCCTGGCTCCAACCTCCTCTCAGGGGGTTGCAGAGAGCCAGAAGCTCTCCCCTCAGCCTCCTTTGCTCCAGGATCAACACCCCCAGCTCCCTCAGCTGCTCCTCACAACTTCTCCAGAACCTTCTCCTTCTGCTCCAGACCTTTCCCCAGCTCTGTTGCCCTGACACAAGCCAGGATGCTGGTGGCCACCTGGGCACCCCCTGGCTCCTCTTCTGTCACCCCCAGCTCCTTTCCCTCTGGACACTTCCCTGGACCATTTCCTGGGATTGGTGTCACCAAGTGCCACCAACTCCATCCCACAGGATTTGGGGCAGAAAACCAGACTCCAGGCTGTGTTCCCAACATATCCACGACCCCCTTCTTCATCCTCCAAACCCAGCAGCACTCCAAGCAGAGCTGCCTTGAGCTCTCCTTGAATGGCAGCCCCCATTTCCTTGATATTATCAATAAATAAAGTTTAGAAATAGCAATGTTAGGCACTGCTCCCCTGCCAAAAAGCTGTCAGGCTGCTAGGAATTAACATGAACATATGCTAATGCATCATTCACCCTTGGCAACGGGGCTTTTGTTGAAAAATTGCTGCAAATTCCTCAAAGAACCTCAGCCCATCAAGTTGCACAAGAAAGAGGCAGCCAGCAGCATTCCTATCAGGAAGGTAACGGGACAGATTTACCCCTCAGAATAATTTTTTTATTGTCAGGGAGTGGACCTGAAAATTTTGCACCTTCCTCCAGCCCAAATATTGAATTTCCCCCAGCAGGATGGGTGGGAGCTCCATCTCCAGCCCTCTGCTAAAAACCCTGATGATTTCTCTCTTGGCCTCCCAAGAATTCTTCAAAAATGCAGAGTTTTGGCAAAAGGGAAGGCAAATGCCAATAAACAGAAGTGGTAGAAATTTTCTTCAGCTTTATTTACCCAACAGGGAAGTCTGGGAAGGGAGAAAAGAGTCCTTGCTGCCTCCCAGCCCATCCTGAAACATCCTGAGCAAAAATGACACCCCAAACAATAGGGTCTCATGTCCAGGTGATGGGAGAAAATCCCAAAATACTATTAAATCCTCTGTAGGCAGCAGGTGCCCGGACGGTGCCCCCCCGCCTGTGCCAGCTGGGGCTAGCCCAGATCCACATGCCCGGGTTCGGTAGGGGTGGCTTCCGGGGAGAATTCCAGAGCCGGACGGATCAAAGTTAGCTCCTGATACTAATCCAAACCAGCACTAGCTCGACTGACTCCCACAGCAAGACTCATCCCACGCAACAATCCTCACTGCCTTTGAAATAAAATTTGAAATAAAATTGAAATAAAATTGAAATAAAATTGGGTGCTTGGACTGAAAGCCTTGGGTTGATTGGAAATTACCTCATTTTGATTCCAAATCATTAAGGAACCAAAGGGAATTTGGAGCTTTTCCAAAACAAACCAAGAAAAAAGTGCTATCATCTTTCTATTCTTTTCATCTTCTCCATCATCTTTTTATTCTTCTTTCCATTCTGACCATTCTTGCTCATCTTCTCCATCATCTTTTTATTTTTCTTTCTATTCTGACCATTGTTGCTCATCTTGAGGAGGCTCCTCCATGTCCCTTGGCAGCATTATGTCAGGAAAAATTCCTATTCCTCTTAAAAACTGTCTCCAGGACACGTATCCCACACCCCATCCAACCAACTCCTTCCAAAAACTGAGCACCCAAAACACCCATCTTCAATTTTTACAATTTCTTTGCAAAAAGTCAGAACTAAAAATCTTATTTTTTGGTTTTTTAAATCCATATTTCTGCCAATGCATCAACTTAGAAATTAAGAATTCTTTATATTCATGGCACAGCTGTGGCTCCTGAAGCCCAAAGCCTCCAAAGACATAATTCCCACCTGGAAAAGCTGCAAATCTAAGGGAACAATAACAGGAGAAGAGGCAAAAGCATTCAAGCCACAGTGTGTAGGCAATTTCTAAAAGCATAGATTTCTTCTTTTTTTTTTGGCTTAAAAGCATGATAGAAAGGGAAAAAAAAACTTGAGTGATTAAAAAGAAAAAAGAGGTGGAGTTTTCTTGAATTTCCCTCTAGTAATTGCCATCTCAGTAGGAAACCAGGCAGAAAATACCTGGTGTGTCTTGACTTTTAAGGTGAAATTCAGCTTAAAGCCCTGTTAGACAGTGCCCATCCTTGAAGCTCTTATCTCTGGGAGGTTGAGGTGATGGCAGGACCCCTGAGCCCCATTTAGAGAGGAAAAAAAACCCCAAAAAACCCCCATGTATTTTCTTCCTGGCTCTGGCTCTCTCTGATGGCTTCTGTCCATCACGGTTCACTACAAGTTCTTCCTCCCCACACCTTCCCCCCCCCAAAGCCCCCGTGGCAATTAGCCAGATGTCAGCAGCCCTATTATCTCCATTCCTCCTTTCTGCATTATTTAGGCCCTGCAGGAGAAGAGAAAATGACAGCAGAGGAGCCCACCAGGACTCCACTTTAGAAACCTGCGTGGAGCCTGAAGAAAAACCCCAAATGATGGGCAAAAGCCTTAAAAACCACCTCCTTTCCTCTTGGCCCCCAAGCATGACTTCTCTAAGGGGTGCAGAGCAGGGTGGGGAGGTGAGAAAAGCAGAATAAGGAGGTTTTTTTCCCTTGTCACACTCTCTGCTTTTTTTTCTTCTCCGTTGATGCTGCCCGAGATCAGCAGGTGGGAGGGAGTCACCCATCAACTGGAAAAATGCCCCAAATCCCCTTATTTCTCATTTCTTTTTTATCCTACAAAACATCACAGCCAGCTTCAGAGTGTAAAAAAAAACCCAGGGTTATGAGTTCTGAATTTGTTGCACAAAAAAATCCTCTCTAATTCATCCAAGGAGGGAGCAAAATCCCATCCTGAAGACAAAGGGAAACTTCTTGGCTTTGCCTAAAAAACAAACCTGGTGAAGCTTTTCTTTTACATATTAAAAAAAAAAAAAAAAAAAAAAGGATTTCAGCACTTGTTCTTGTTAGTATTTCTGGGTCATCCTTGGGGTCATCAATTAATCAGGACTTCAGATGTCCAGACAGGCAATTAATCAGCAGCCTGAGCACGAGATAGACTGAGGATGGAAAATAAATATGACAGCAACACGCTGTAAATACTCAATGATTAATACCTGAAAAAAGACTCCCTAAAAGTGTCTTTCTTCTCATTTTCTTCCTCCTAGGGAGCCTTTTTCCAGACACAAAGAGCCTCCTCCTTGCACTGACAGCTCACATCCTACCATCACCTGAAGGTGCCTCAGTTTCCCCTCTTGCCTCTCCTTCCAGGGGGGGGAAGGGGGGGGGAGAAAAAGGGGGGGGGGGGGGGGGGGGGAGAAAAAAGGGGGGGGGGGAGAGAGAAAAAGCAGCTTATATCATTATTCACCCCCTTGGGCAGATAGGGAAACTGAAGCAGAGAGCAATGAAGAAGTTAATTGCCAGATCCCAGCAGGAGGGAGCAGATGAGCAGAGCTGTGTCCCATATGTCCCAGAGCTGTGAGGAGGACAGGGACCCAGAGAGGGGGCACTCGGATCATATGGAATTCCTAGGACCATAAAATGTATTTCCAGACATTTTTTAATTTCAAGCTGAGTCCAAAACAGCTGAAGCACCTCAGAGGAGCAGGAAAAGAGAATTTTGCTAGCTTCAGATTTCAACTTCTGCATGCTCAGGTGGAAGCCTCCTCTCAGGTGTCCTTCTCAGCTGCTTGAAGAAATTTTCCAAGATTTCCATTTCAGAGGTTTAAATCCCCAGCCTGGTTATCCCAAAGCCAGGCTGGACAGAGGGACCTCTTCCCTGAGCTCCCAGCATGGGGACTCCTGGAGCAAGAAACCCCAGAGACCAAGTCATGAGGAGGTGGAAAAGGAGAAGATGGGATCTTCCTGGAACTGGAGGACCCAAAATCACTCCTGGAGTAACAGGGGAATAATCCCTAGATTAATGATCCCTGGATCCCCATCCCTGGCAGTGTCTCAGGTCAGGTTGGATGGGGCTTAGAGCAACCTGGGCTGGTGGGAGGTGTCCCTGCCCATGGATAAAAGTTGGAATGAGATGAGCTTGAAGGTCCTTTCCAGCCTGAACCAGTTTCCAGGATTCTTTGCATCCCTTTAGCTCCTCATCCCAAACCAACACAAATTCCTAAAACTGGGGAAATGGAGTTGGTGGCTTGTTTTGTTGGGCCCAGTTTTCTCAGCTCTAGGAATTGTAGGAATGCAGAGCCCAGCACCCCAACCTCCTGCTCTCCTGACAGCATCTACCATGCTTCATGGTGTTCTGAAAATGCAAAAAAACCCAACAACAAACCCAAAGAAAGTGATGGGGAAACAACATCCCATCTCCCATCTCCTTCCTTACCTGATTTTGACAGGTTTGATGGGAGTAATTAGTTAAAGCTGATTGGGTTTGCATTGCAAAGGAAGACAGCAGAACCACAATCAAAGACATTATTAAACCTGTCACTTGTTTCTCACCATCCCTGAGCTATGGACATCTTTAATTTGTGCTGGCTGGGACAAGCAGGGGCTGGAGAGGGACAGATTTAGACAGCTCTGAGTTTTTGGTGACCTTGCTCATGGGCAAATGCAAAAGTCCTGACAAAATTTCAGCATTTTTTGTTGGCATCACCTTGCATCACACCAAGTCTTAGATCTTGGAGTTACAGACCACTGAATAAATGCAAAGCAAACCTTGAGTCCAGGGTGTTTAACCACTAGATTATCACTTGCAGTCAAACAAAAAGACTGCAGAGATCCATACTGGGTAGGTGTGTCCCTTCCTGACAGCCCTTAAATACCTCAAGTGATGCTCACAGCCTCTGACAACCAGCAACCATCCTGCTGACCACCTTCCCCCCCCCCAGCAAATTCATTTCCCAGGCTGCAGCTGCAGAGCCAGCTGCCTGCAGAGAGCTGAAAATAATGGGCCCTTTTACAAAACACCCCCAGGAGCCCTGAACTTCAGCTCAGGTCTTGCTGGGATCTGCAGAGGCACCAAATGGAGAAGCCACGGCCGAGCCTGTGGATGCGAGGGGGGGGAGTGCCTGGCTCTGAGCTTCCCAGCTGGAAAAGCTCTCCCTTTATCTGGAATCCAGCTGCCAGAGCAGCTCCCCAGTACATCTGGCTACCTCCCCTCAATCGATGGGGCCCATTATGAGCCTGGCTTTTCGATGCAATTATCTGGAATACCCAATGATTCCCACGCAGCACCTGTCACCCCGCGTTACCTCCCCGCCGATTGCTCCTGAATATTTCAGTGGGGTGCAGAAGGGCTGAGGAGCCCCCACGCTGGTGACAGAGAGCCAGGAAGGGATGACAAATTAGCAGGGCCATTAATTGTGGCAGCAGCAAGGAGCCAGCCCGAGCTTGCTTCCCAAGGAGACATTTTTTTAATGCCTGGAGATGGCCGCGCTCTCCCGTGCCGGTTCCCTCCTGAAGATCCGTGCTGAAAAGCATCCAGCCCAGAGACAAACACAACAAATCCTTGGTCTCCTCAAGGATTGGGAAAATTCCTGTTCAGAGATTGTCCCAAAGAGGGGCATGGGAGGCTGAAAACACCTAAGGAGGGAATGGAGGAGAAGCAACAGACCTCAAGTGCCCCCAAGCTGATGCTCGCCCGAAGAACCTCAGAAGGAAACTTTTCCGTGATGATTTTTAGCTGTGGGAAGTTTTTTCCTGGCATCCAGCTTCAAACTTTTGCTAAGAGCAAGGTAGAGAAGGAAAAGAACCCCTAACATGCCATAAAATAACTCCCTACAACAAAATTCTCTCTCTTTTTAGCCCCGAGTTCAAGCCTCCCCTTAAAGGTGACTGCACCCCAAACCTCTGAATGCTCCCAATTGCCTGCAGACTTGGCCCAAATCTTGGCCATGCTCTTCCCTACATCTTCTTCCCTTTATTTCACTTTTTCTTATCAATCTGGTAGCACTTTTCCAACCTATCATAGCTGCATCCAACCTGGATCCTCCCTTCCCACGTTTATCCCAGGCTGGTGACACCAGGAGATTTGCTGACCCTACATTTTCCTTCTCTAATCATTCAGAAAGTGAGAGTTGGCTTTTTTTTTTTTTTTTTTTTTGAGGCTGAGTTGCTTCTGCCATTTTCCTCCACAGTGGAGAGGGAAAGAAAAACTCAGGAATGTGGAAAGTCCAAGCCCCAGCACCCTGGGATCTCCTGACTTGGGAAGAACCTAGAGGAGAAGCCCAAGTCCTCTCCTTGCAGCACCCCACAGCTGCCCCCTCCTTTCCATGGGCTTCACCAACTGACTTAAATATTATAATTATATTTATTTGATAGAAATGATAAGGTTTGGGGATATTTTATACCTTGGCATGAATCTTTAAAGCACAGCTGAGTCTACTTCTTCCTTTATACAGGATTTCTGTCAAGGCTTCCTTGAGAGCAATGATTTTCTGAATATTCTTATTAATGAGGAAGTTCCTCATTGTCACAAGGATTAAATTTCCTAAGATCACCTAATGAGCACACACTGTGACATTAATTGGGAGGCTATTACCTGGTTTGCTATCAACACAGCTAATAGAATAACCCCCCTATCTTTTCTTTTCAGGTATTATTCCCATTCAGCATTTCCTAATTAATCCACAGATGTCAGGAACTCGGCTCCAAGCTTTTCTCCAGCTGTGGAGGTTTTTTTTCAGTGCAAGAGGTGAAAATGCCTTTAGTGAACTCAAACCCACCCGTGGGAAGGGAATGATGTAAGAATCCTATGGAAAGGGAGAGAAAATTGAGGAATATTAAGCTGCAGCATTGCAAATTGCACTCTGAGCCTTCAAAATCCATGTTATTTATCCAATTTTAATCCTGTAAAATAAAAGCAGGGAAGTTATTAGTGCAGCAAGACTGGCTCTTAATTTAGAGCTCATCTCTTGGGGAGTTCTGGACTGCAAAAACAATCAGAAAGATTCTATGTGAACATAAATCATTTTTGCAGCAACTCCAAGCTGTAGATATGAGGATGGTCACTGGCCTCACCCTACCCTGCCTGCCAGCAAAACCTGCAGATTTTTTTATTTTATAACCATCATCTGGCATATGCAGGAGCAAATCACCTGAAAAGACCACAGATGTTTCACAATTTCTGTCTCTTTTGTTGATTCTTTAAAATAAGGAAGGGTTGGACATGATTTCTGATGCTCAGAACACAACACACTCATCAGGACCTAAAAAAAAAAAATTTAAGGCCGTCTTACAAAAGGCAGCTTGGGTCAACAACCACCAGGAGGTAAACCCAGCAATTATCCTGCTGGAAAAGAAGGAATAAGTGGGAAAAAAAAATCAGCAGCAGACCAGCCCATCATTTCCTACAATTACCTCCATCTCAACATATGGTGAGCTTGAAGCTCACCCCTCAAAACCACCCCCAGTGCTGACCCAAGTGTCCCAATCCCTTTCCTCCAGGTCACTGAGGAGAGAAAAAAAAAAAAAAAAATAGGAGAGCAAAAAGCAATGTCCTGTCTTACTTAGAAACCCAGGGTTTTTTGCCCTCTGAGCCATTTGGAGCAACCTGATTTAATGGGAGATGTCCCTGCACATCATTAAGGTCCCAGATGATCATTAAGGTCCCTTCCAACCCAATCCAGTCTGGGATTCCATGATTCCTGACAAAATAACCATGTTCCCGGGCTCCCTTCTTGCTGTTGGCACATTGAAGGAAATCCAAGGAAACCGAGGAGATGCAGGCAAAGCAGCAGAGAGGGATCTGGTGAGGATTTGTGTGTGGAAACAGCATCCAAATCCAGATGGATCCAGACAGAGAGAGCAGACTGGGCTCTTGCAACTTCAATTTAACTCCAAAGCCACGAGGTTGCCAGCTTGTGAGCCACAAGAAGTATTTGAGTTTCTTCCACCCATTCCAAAGGAAATGACAATTATGCAACTGTTCACTTGATTATCTGTCACCTGAATGAATCCTCAGGGTGATGTCTTCTTGCCAGGATGACTGGAGCTACCCCAAAAGGCTGCCATAAACTGGGAAGGATCAACCAGCAAGGTATCCATCAGGAAGATGGAGAAAGAAAGATGCTTTCAGGTGCCCCTAAATCTCCCCAGAGCCTGGGATGTGGAGCAGGAGGCAGGAAGGCACCACCCTGAACTGAAGAGATGAACTGAAACCTTCACTGTGACCAGAGAACATCCCTTGGAAGATGCAGTAACTTCACAGGAAAGGGGTTGAATCCAGATGCAGATAAAAAGCAGATCCTACCAGAAACCCCAGGACTGGGACAGACCTCCCAGCTCATGCTTTTCATGCTGTTTGTCACCCAAATTTAATTGCACCTTGCACTGCTCACAGCAGAGCCCCCCCAGGACATTTTCTTGCAGAGAAAAGAAGTCCCAAAAGTTCAAACCCCCCCTTCTGTCGAGTACTGCTCAAGGGGATGCCAGCAAATTGGTTCCCAATGAAGTTATGGTTGTTTCTTCTGAGTGAATTTTACATTTTAGACTTCTCTAGCATGACACTCCAAAAAGAGACCTCAAAAAAACCCTGGCCTGCATCTCCCCATCCTTCACCTGTCAGCTGCTCAGGCACAGAACCACAGCAATTCCACCTGGGAGTGCAATTACATCCTGTCCCTGAGCTGCTGCACAACTTCAAGAGTCTGAAGGTGCTTAAGCTTCATAGGATGAAGAACACTAAAATGATTTCTCTTTTTTTTTCTTCCCCTGGCAAAAATCCATTATTGTATCACACCTGACACCTGTCAAACCGTTCCCTTTTTCTCTGTCTGCGCGTCGGGTCTTAAGAGCCGGCGCCTCCTTCCCTAAAAGGAGCAATCCTAGAAATTAAATAAAAAAGGCAGCAGATTTCTCTGTCACAAATCACATCCTCATTTGCTAATCTGTTACTACCCTAAGTCAGGGCTTCTCTGTTCTGAGGCTTCGTTTGGAACTCATGAATATTTCAGGTGCACCCGTGCGTTACCGGGGGAGAAGCTGAGTTGGGAGCCATCTCGGAGGGATCATCTGTGGATATGGGGGGGGATGGGGACAAGCAGAGGTGTTTTGTCACTCTGCTGAGCTGGGGGGACAGCACAGCACTTGCTCTCTGTCACCTCCAATGATGCTCCTCAGCAGGGTGAGACAGGCAGACTAATGACAATTCTGTTCCCATTAGAGCGTCAGGAGACGCGGGGGCACGGGGGGAGAAAACGCCTCCCGGAGAGCAGCCGAGTGAGGGGGTGGTTGGAGGGATCTCCCTGCCACAAAACCATTCCCTTGGCAAAGATTCCTGCTGGAATGGGTTTCCCACTTCCTGACTTGGCAGTAAGACAAGTGAGGAGGGCACTGACCTCTATTATCCCATGGTTCCTTATAGGTTCCTCTTATAGGTTCCTTCCTGCAGCTCCGTCGGGTTGCTCAGAGCTTCATCCAACCTGAGCTGGGACATTTCCAGAAATTGGGCATCTCCCACCTCTCTGGGGATGAATCCTGGGAAAAAGCCAACACCCACCATCCTCCTGGGATCTTTGGAACCCTCAGCAAGGATTGAACCTCTGAGGAAACCCCAACACAGCCACCTCCATTGGGATTTTTATGGAACGAGAGAATCCCAGGCTGCTTTGGGTCGGAAGGGATCTTAAAACTCATCCAATTCCATGGGCAGGGACACCTCCCACCATTCCAGGTTGCTCCAAGCCCCATCCAGCCTTTCCTGAGACACTGCCAGGGATGGGGCAGCCACAGCTTCTCTGGGAAACTTGGACCAGTGCCTCATCATCCTCACAGCAAAGAATTTCCTCCTAAAATCTCACCTCAATCTCCCCTCTTCCAGTTTTAAACCCTTCCCCCTCATCCCATCCCTCCCTGCCCTTATCCAAAGTCCCTCCCCAGCTTTCCTGGGGCCCCTTCAGGCACTGGAAGGTGCTCCAAGGTCTCCCCACAGCCAATAAAAAGCATCAGGGAGAAGGTCTGGCTCTGGTTTTTTGATGCTTTTTGCTTTCACTGAAGGAAAAAAAAAAAAAAAAACAAAAAAAAAAAACACTACAGGATTTTTTTACCAACCCCACAGCTCTGGTAAAACCCATCCCATGGAGCAGTTTGCCTCCTGCAGCAGATGCTGCTTGGTGGTTCAGAAGAAAACAGGGAAAAGAAAGGGAAAAGAAAGGAAAAAAGGGAAAAGAAAGCCCATGGCAAGAAAATTACAGCATAACCTGCTGGTGAGAGTCCCAGGGAGACTTCACAGACGTGGGGTTTCACCAGAAGCATCCCAAAGTCACATCCCCAGCTAAACTATGCTTCACCTGGAAATCCTGGGATCCTCTTGGAAGCTCCATTTGGCTTCCCAAGATTGTCTCAGTGCTCTTTTTCCTGCAGAAACCCCCCCGTGAGCAGCTCTGACCCTGCAAGGCTGAGGCAGACTGCGAGAGGACAGCAGAGAAAGCACCCCAAGGACACTGAGCTGAGTTTGGGTGCCCAAACACCAGTTAGGACAGGGATGCCAAGGGCTATCTCTGGAAAAACTTCAGGAACAAGGCAGATCCAACAACACAACTCAGATGAGTCCAACCTGCTTTGCTTTGGGGGTATTTTTTGGGGTTTTTTGTGGGGTTTGGTTTGGGTTTTTTTTGCTTATTCTGCCTGCACCTAGATCCCAAACCCTGGACACACACATTGCCTCCCCAGCATCTCTGGATCCTCAGCCCTGAGCATCTCCACCACCTTTTGTCCACCCTAACATGAAGCCTCTGCCACACCCTCCTAAAGTCCTGCTTTTAGGTTTTATTATTATAAAAAAAAAAAAAAAAAAAAAAAAAAAAAAAAGCTGTTTCAGGTGCACAGCTTTGATCATGCAATGACACCTATTAGCACTGCTGGGGCCAGCCTTGATTCTTGAAGTTTGTGAGCCTTTTATTACTGTTCTTTTGGAGCAGCACAGGGCATAATTATCTCCTGCCTGGCTCTCAGCATCAGCTCCTGTCCTCCAGCTCCTCCCTCTTTGATAGATCTCCCCATCCAAACAATTGCAGCCTGGGTGTGGAGAGGAAGAGACATTTTCCTCACCAAGCTGACACGCCTGACCTTAAGGAAAGTCTTCCCAGCCAACCAATTGTGAGTAAATATTGAAATTTCAACTGATAAGACCCAGCCTGGGTGTTGCCTGTCAGGGCCCCAAAGGCCACATAATAAACAGCAAGGTAACAACAGCTCTGGCTCGTTGAGATGCAGACATTTATTCACTGAAATGTCCTGAGCACAGCTTCCTCCTTAACAGATGTCAGTGAATCAGCTCTACGTGTGCACTGAAATGAAGAGCAAACACAGCTAAAAGAAAAAGAAAACCACAAAAAACCAAGAAAACAAAACCAAAACAGAAGGGAAAAGCAGCTCAACCCTGCACATCCCTCCTCACCTCCAGGCTCACACGATGCTCCTAGGTGCACAAGCTTATCTGGGTTCAGGTTGCCTCTAAGCACATCAAGAGAGATTCTTAAAAAAAAAATTAAAAAAAAAATATCAAGACTGCAAGGCAGCTGGAAAAAAGGAGAACATTTTATACCTACACATCCCCACGACTCGAAGCCCCCAGGATGATTTCTGCCATGAAATCTTCTCACAGATCAGCAGAGACTTTTTTCACCAAGGGATGATGTGAGTTGAATTATTCAGTGTGGGGACTAAAAAGCAAAGCAGAGCTCCAGGCAGGACTCTGTGCCACCAACAAGGGGAGGCTGAGCACAGATCCCCAGCCTAAGCACAGCCTGAACCAGACAGAAACCAAGCCCGGTCCCTTTTTGCCCTCTTTTCACTCAGGTTTTTCAGGGCTTGCTGCTACCCCAGCTTTGCAGCCACCACACTCCAAGGTTTCTTCTTGTCCAAAATACCTCTTCAGTGGTGGCATTAATTTTTTTACAGAATCCCAGAATTGTTTTGGCTGGAAAAGACCTTGGAGATCATCAAATCCAACCCTTAACCCAGCACTGCCAACGCCACCACTGCCCCATGGCCCTCCAGGGCTTTGGAATCCCTCCAGGAATGATGGGGACTCCAGGCCCTGACAACCCTTTCCAGGGAGAAACTATTCCCAAGCTCCAACCTAAACCTCCCCTGGCATAACTGGAAGCCTTATCTTTTAATCCTAAATTTCCATGGCTCTCCTGACTAACACCTTGGGTAGGAGGCATTTGGGATTGTTCACTCACAGAACCAAGAAGGTACAAAAACCCTTTTGGAAGTCAGAAAGCATCAGCCTGAATTTGTCTTGGGAAGCAGCTGTAATTTACAGCAGCAAAGAACCTGGCAGAACACTTAGTGTGTAAATAAATATATATGTAACTATTCATTATGCATTTAGTATATATTTATATGCCTTGACTCCTTCTCATCTTCAGTTCTTCTCTAAAACAGCCACACAAAGCCTTGCACCTTTCCACAGCTCCTCCAAGGAACAGCCTCAACTTAAACATCACCTATATGTTGGTCAAAAATAATTCCATTTAACAGAACAAACAGCACCCATTTTGGCCATAACTGAAAGCAAACAGAGGGGAAAACACTTCCCTCCATGTTTGCTTTTCTGCCTTCAAGCAGCTTCCCTGCATACTCAGTACCATGGCTCTCCCAAGCATCCCTGAGTAACTTTCTCTCCCCTGCTCCTCACTCCATCACAAGGATTCAAATCCCTCAGAAAAGTAAGAAAACATAACTGGGGCAAACCCTAGTAAACCCCTCACAAATTGCAAACCCTCGTGGAGATTATTTTCAAGCACAAATTTGATTATAAAATGGGATGAGCCCCTTCAGTGTGCACACGCTGCAGCAGAGCAGCACCAAGAGAGGGGCCCCCAGGTCAGGTTTTTGCCTGAAATACTGGCAGTGGGATGGAGAATAAATCCCACCTGGTCCCAAACAAGCTCTGGAGGCAATTTTACAGGTGGCCAGACTAGAGGCAGGTGGCTCCAATCTCTACCAAACCTGCTGTTTCAGAGATAGGACACAGGCACCTTCCTCAGACAATCCCATCCTGGTGCTGTCCTGACCAAAACCTGGCCATGGGGCAATCCCAACTTTAGAAATACCCCCATGACTCCAGAGGGTTGTTTTGTGGTTTTTTTTTTTTTATTGGCTGGGCTATCTTCATTTACCCCAGAAACCAAAGAGAAAAGAAAACCTGGCTGAGTTTGCATCCCTTGTCTTGAAAGTCAAGATTGTGACTTCATGAGCTTTTACAGGACCCTTGTCCCAAGTCAGGGATTCACCATTCACTCCACTCCCACTGCTCTTAAATTATCAAATTGAGGTTATTCAGCTTTGTAGAGAAAAATATCAAGAGTTGAGTGCCCACAGGGAATGAGAGTGTAAGCATAGACCTCTCCAGAGAAGGAAAAAAAAGGAGGAAGGTTCCAGTCCCCTCCTTGCCTGCTCCTTCAGCAAGAGACTCACCATTTGGTGATGGTCAAAACTTTCCTGATAGGGACATAAATGATCTGAAATCCTCAGGCAGATGACAAGGTGTGAATTTCTCTCAGGAAAGAGCCAGAAAAATTTCGACCTAGTCCAGCAGATCCTAGAGCAAAGCCTTCAATGCATCTCTTAATGAGGATATGAGACCTCCAAAGCCAAAGGCACAGGGATGTTTCCACCTTTAAAGGCTCCCAGATGATGTCCCCCACAAGAACTGAAACTCAGATTGCCACCTGGTTGTGGCAAATCAGATCTATTCTTCCTTCTCTTTTCTCTGGTACATGATTTTCCAACCTTGTTAAAAGCTGCTGTTAGATAAATTGCTGGCTCTATTAGTATATTTTAATTACGACATCTTGAGCTGCTCTTAGCCTCTTGTGGGACAATATTGTCATGATTTACACTACACTAACAATTATATTTTTACATTAGTGAGCAATTAAAGGACTAAACAGCACCCACAGAAGTCTAGAAGCTCTTGGAAGGGCCACTATCATCCTGAGTTATATTTATAGAAACCTTCTGAAAGGATAATCCCTTGTCAAAATATTTGCAGTGGTCAGGAGGAAGAGGTGTGGGTATAAAAAGCAGCATTAACAGCTTGAATTTCTGATAAAAGGAAATCACAGCTTGGTCATCACCTCACAGGCACTAAAACCTTAAAAATGTGGCCTCAAGAGATTAAATTTGTTGAGTTTTTAGGAATAAAAGGCAACCTGCTGCCTTGGCTCCACTCATCATCCCCCCACCCTTGGCAAGTGACTCTTTTTCTTTGGGATTTCTGCTGCTTTCCCAAGGATGGAAGTGAACATTCAATTATTCTTCCCAGCCAGAAATGTGCTCCTGCATGAGAGGTTAACAAGGTTTTAAAAACACTCTACTCGGCTTCTTCTGGCACAAAAAAACCCCAACCTGGTGGGGAAAATGTCACCTTTTGAATGAATTAGGAGGTTCACACCTTCACTGCAAAAGCAAAATTGTTGTTCCATTGTATCCCTTCCTCAGAGCAATGAAATCTGTTATGGTCTCCTCAATCCTTAACACATCCTTCAGCAGAAATACTAAAATAAAAACGGGGATCAGTGTTTAGGCAATTAAATATCACAACCTGAGTGTTCTCTGTCTGGGGTCAGTGCTGTGGTGGTTTGGAAGCAGGAGGGGGGAACATGGGTGACTCCTGTGAGAAGCTTCTGGAAGTTGCCCCAGCTCCAGTCCCTGCCCCACCTCTGCTAAAAATGCAAAAAATATAAAAAAATGAGACCTGCAGAGGAAAGAGGAAGAGGTGAGAGCAATGCCAGAGCACAGACACCAAGGGAGTGAAGGAGGGAGAAAGGTGCCTGGGCAGAGATGGTGGTGGTGAGATGGCGGCTGTGGCCCTGCAGCCCATGGAGGAGCAGGGGGGAGCAGTCCCTGAAGGCCCACGGGGGGGTCAGAGTGGATTTGTAGCCCCTGAAGTGTCACGGGTGGGTGGGGAGATGTGGAACAGCAGCCTCTGAGGCATCCCGCAGAGGACCCGATGTGGATCTGCAGCCATGGAGGAGCCCGTGGCAGAGGAGGTGACTGCTCCCACAGCAGCCAGGACTCTGTGGGCAGCCTGGGATGGAGCAGTTCCTGAGGGACTGCACCCCATGGGAGGGACTCGTGTCCCAGGGATTCCTGAAGGACTCTCCCGTCAGCCTCGGAGCAGGGGAAGAACGTGAGGAGTCCTCCCCTGAGGAGGAAAAGGGTCAGGAACACCGTGTGGGGAACTGCCCCCGAACTCCCTGCCCGTGCCCTGAGGGGAGGCAGCAGCGAAGCGCCTGGGAAGAAGGAATGGGGAGAAGGTATCTGTCCACCTTTTCTCATTCTCTGTGTAGATTAAATCAGATTTTTTAATCCTTCCCAAGTTTTTTTGCCTGTTACTGCAACTGGGGAATGCCAACCTCCCTGTCCTTGTCTGGATTTTCTCCTCCCATGTGGGGAACTGACCCTGAACCCTGCCTGTGCCCTGAGGCAGTGAAATGCCCAGGAAGAAGGGATGGGGAGAGGTATCTGTCCACATCTTCTCTTTCTCCTTGTAGATTAAATCAGATTTTTTTCTCCTTCCCAAATTTTTTGTCTGTTAGTGTAACATGGGAATGCAGATCTCCCTGTCCTTGTCTGGATTCAGGAGCCTTTGGGTGGGTTTTCTCCTCCCTGTCCCACAGGGGGGGTGAGCAGAGGCCCAGTTGGTACCGCCTGGGCCTGAGCCATGACAGCCTCTAAGGACACCTCAAGGCCTCAAAGGGTTTTTGCAAGAGTTCAAGAAATATGAATTCTTCCTAATTATGTGTCCTTGCCCCCCACACTGATTAAAAAAAGGGGTTTTAATTCCTGTAAGTTTCAGTTTCCCACAGGGTTTCGTCGGATTCAATTTGGTCAGAAAGCCCACTGCTTGCTCTCCGAAATTAAAGCTCTTGGTTTCCAAAATGGATTGCAATAAATATCCTCAGCTCAAAGAAAATGCTTTCAAGGAAGAAGTGATGACCCTCATCATTCAGTATGCAAACAACAGAAAACAAACAAAAAGAAGCAAAAAAAAAGCAATACTCAACTTTCTTCATCAAACCTATATACCCTAGGAGGCAGAACAACATTATGTCTGCAGAAAAAAGAAAGGGCTGAAACAGGTGATGTTATAGCAGTGGTACTGTTACTAAAAATTAAAAAGAAGCAGAATGAAAGACATAAAACATAATACCTCTGCTGTAGGAATGGGAAACGGGACACAAATAAATAATCTATTCAAACCATCACTGATTGGGTTGGGAGGAACTTCTGGCAGATCCTCCAACCCGGTTCTGTGGTACCAACAGCCTGAATTCTCCTCAGGTGATGTTTTTTTTAAGCCTTCCATACCCATGATGATTTATTTTGGCATCTTAATTCCCAGCTTCCCTGCAGATAAACTTCAAAGGACGCTGTTGAAACAGCTCTTGACAAAACAATCTTTGCCACCAGACTGAACCTGTTGCTAAAAAAACTTGCCTTTAATATTTTTTTTTTTTTAGTGGATGCACGTTTAGCAGACAACTAAATGCCTGAGCTGCGTGCATGAATAATGTCTTTGCATAAAAGATTGAGGTTTCAAAGCACAAAACCATGAATCTGCAAACCTGTGAGAGCACAAAGAACGGGGAATGCAAGAATTATTTTTACAGTTGGTGTATCTGTTCAATTTGAGATGCCTTTGAAATCTCTGAAAGACTTGGAAATAAGGAACACATCCCAGCAAGTTGAAAATGGCCCCCAAAGTGCTGCAATCCATAAATATACATTTACATGCATAGGGCATAACATTTCCCAAGTAAATGGGATACAGAACTCTTGGCTGCTTCTAAATATACATGTGAGCATCATTTGCAATCACAACAAATTCCTGTACATCACAGCACCCATTTTGTGATGGAGCATTGCAAAATTCCCTCTCCTGAAAAGCAGATCCCCAAAACCAGGTGGAGAGGTGGTGCTGAGGGCCATGGTGGCCTTGGCAGTGCTGGGTTAATTTAGGTTTTTCCAACCTGAATGATTCTGTATTTGTGGATTTTTACAGCATCTCTACCTTCTGGTGGCCAAAATATCAAGATGAGCACGTGGCTTCGAGTCCCTTGAAGGCTGGGAGTGAAAACCCAAATTCTGCTTCTCATGAGCAGAGCAAAACCATCATGAAGTGAAGGACCTACAAAAGCTCCTCCAGCACCTTTATTTATTCAAACAAATTGAATATCCAGAGTGGAAACCAGTTGCCCACAGACTCTTTAGTCCTTTGCCAGGTAATAAAAACAACACAAATGCTACAAATATAATAATAAATTGGTGTTCTTCATTACAGGCAGAGTGCTCAGTCACTGAAAACTTAGTGCAACCCCTGCAAGATGAAACCAGGTTGTGGCTCAAATTGCTCCAAGGATCATTACCCCATAATAACTGGGGAGGGGGGAAAAAGCATTTTTCTTTTTTCCCCCCCAACTACCTTCAAACTCCCCCAAAGCCATCCCAACCCCCTTGGGATGCTCATTCCCACACCAAGCAAAATGAGACCTTAGGGCCCAAGGTAGGATTGATATTTATTTCTGTTTGAAGATTAATTTCCCTCCTGGATGCTGCTGGAAGTTTGGGGAAGTTAAAAGCTGGAGTTTTGAAGCCTGTTGAGCATAATTTGAAGTCTCTCACATTTCCTCAGCATCACTGAAACAAAAAGCCCCACAGGGTCTTGAGATCTTGATGTTTTGGGCATGCAGAAACTCAAAAGGATTTTTGCTCTGTTTTGTTTTGTTTTTTAATGACAGAAGAAGCTGCTGAAAACCTAAATTTCCTCCAGATTTTGGTGCTTCTTTGAGGTATAAAAAATCTCCATCGTGTTTGACTGCCTGGATACATTTGATCAGACCATAAATAATTCCCACATATATGGAGCTGGGGATTTAAATCTAGAGAGGGGGCTGAGAAAAAAAAAAAAAAAGCAAGCATCATTCTTTTGTTTCTTCCACTCAAAATAATAATAAAAATAAATAATAATAATTAAAAATAATAATAAAATAGTAATAAAATAATAATTAAAATAATAATAATTAAAATAATAAAAATAAAATATTAATAAAATAATAATAATAAAAAATAAATACCCAAGCACACCAACACCAATTATAAAAGTCCAGAAATATGGAGTTTCTGGATAGTTGGAATAACAGAAGATGGTGAAGACACAAGCCCAGCCAGGGGGTTTCTCCTGCTCCACTCTATTTCCTCAATTGATTTTTTTTTTTTTTTTTTGCTGCCAGCATGTTAGGGCAGCAAAGATCAAATTTAAGCTAACAGAGTGTCTTGTCAGTATTTATCCTTCAACTCTGGCTTATGGGAGAAAAAGACAACAAAACCAACCCACCAAAAACCCCAAAGAATCTTTGCAAACAGAATTTTGGAATTGCAGGAGAATAATATGAAGGTCATGGGGAGGGTTGGGTTGGAGATGTGCCCACCACAATGTGGACCTCTCACCACTCCCAGGGATGGCCAGGAAATACATTTCTCAGTTTTTCTTGGGAAAAAAAAAAAATTAAATGGAAAAATGCTGTTCTGGTCAAAATAAAATGGAGATTTTATTTTTTTTGCTCCTCCCACTGCAAAATTTATTTTGTATGGAGGTGAAATGCTCTGTTTCACCCAAAGCTGTATATTTCATTACCAACCTCCCAACCCACACCACTGGGGGGTTCTATGATGTTGGAAGGTTTTTCTCCTTTTTTTTTGGAAGGACTTTAAATATCCTTCTGCCCTGCAGGAGGCTGTTCTCAGGCAGTGGTAAATACCCACAAAACTTTCTTCCAAAGCAAGTCAGGTAGAAATTTAGTAGTTAAGTGGCATGAAAAGCAAGGAGGAATGAATTTCTTTTCAAATAAGTGCCACAGAAAAAAAAAAACAAAACCAAAAAAAACCTGAGTGGTGCTGAGGTTAATGGCAAAAAACCCATTAACTTCAAAGGACAAATATTTCATTTTATGTTGCTCTGTTACCAGAAAAGCAGCATTTTATAACTACCTCTCACTTCATTCCAGAGGTCTCCAAGAAAAAAAATCCAAATTTGCAGACAGGCTGTGCCCCCCCTGCCCCAAAGCCCTCCAGGTTATTTCCCTTTCCAGCTCCACAGGGTGCAAGCTGTCCCATTCCACCTGCAGAAGATGAGACTCCAGAGCTCACAGAGTTGTTGCTGAAAGGAAACTTTGTGGGATTTGGAGTGTATTTTAGGAGCTAAGCCTGAATTCATGATTCTAAGTGGGAAAATGGGAAAAAAATTAATAATATATAATAACTGCTGATCAATGACAACCACTATTTACTGCTTTGCCTTTTGGTTTCTCATTTCTAGGCAAACACCTAACCTCACTGCTAATCATTTATTTTTATATTTCTTTGCTTGCAATCAGTATTAAGAAAAAAAACCAAAAAAAAGCCATTCCCTTGTCCCTCTCTGCTTTAAATCATAGAACACAGAATCTTACAGGTTGGCAAAGCCCCTTGGGATCATCCAGCCCGACCATCATCCCTATTCCTCAAAGTTTTCCCCCAAACCACATCTGAACACACACCCAGGGAAAATCTAAAGAATGAAACCAGAATCAAACCTCTTGGCAGCAAATAAAACCTTGACCAGAAACTCCAGATTTTCCCACCCAGGGGCCACCTCCTGGGGACTGCTGAAGGGGAGCAACATTTTTATCCTGCAGTGCCATTTCCTTGTGTTAAAGGGAGGGAAGCTGAAGCCAATCAAGAGAACTCACCAGAGATTTCCCCTTGACAAGCCTGCCAGCCAGCTGTCCTCCTCCCATCACCCCAGCCAAGTGAAATTTTCCACTTTTTTGCCACTGCTTCAAATTTCATTTGGCCTCTCCCACCCCAGCACGGGGCAGGGGGTGACCCTGACCCCTGGGTGTCCCCGTTGCTGCCTGAGCCCCAGTGATGATGAAAACCTCTCTGCTGCCCCGTGGTGAGAGGCCACGTGGGCTGCCAGGAAAATTCAGCCCTGTCAGGAGATTGAGGACCCAAACTGATGCTTCTGACAAGCCTGAAATCAGGAAATGAGGATGGTGAGCAGCAAAAGGCATGAAACCGTGGCTAATTCTGATGGCTGGATCACTTCTTCTCTGTCCTCCCCCCCCTCCTTGTTTCTCCTTTCACTGAACTGAGTGTAACATGAAATTAATTGCTTTTATTTTCTCCTGCTAAGCCCATTAGGATTTAACTTGGGAAAGCTGAAGCAAATTTTTCCAAATTTTTCCCTGCTGAAGTTCCCTCCCCTGCGTCAGGCCGGGCTCCAGCCCTGCTGAGGATTCACTGAGATCCATCCCAAACGTTCTTAGCATCATTGCAACCACTTCCCTTCCTCAGACAAAACTGTTTTAGGGCTTCCCTAAGTCGAGTGAGAGGTCAGAGAGGAATTTAAGCAGCTGGAGGTTTTTCAGACTGTGGAGCTCTTGGTGGCTCCCAAAGCAGAGTGAGCTCTGGGGTGCTGCCCAAATGCTCTGCACCAGCCTCAGCAGCAGAGGATGTCAAGGAGATGTAAGTTACTCCTGGTTTACTACGTTGTAAGGGAGGAAAAAACTCATTCCATGGTGCATAAGAGAAAACAAAGTCCAACCCTACTCAAAAAAACAAGGTCCAACCCTACTAAACTGAAGAGACTTTGGAGTAAGGACAAACAGAATGAGCTGAAGGTGGAGGCTCAAGAGGGTGGATCAAGATCCACCAGGGGTAAATCAAGAGCAGAGCAGAATCATTAAGGTTGGAAAAGCCCCCTAAGGTGCTCACAGTCCTCACCTGTTGCACCAGAGGGACCTGCTCAGACAAGCTACAAATTATTCAGATTAAATGTGACATTTGTGCTGCTGGAGAACTCCTGTGCTGAGACAAACTGTTACCCCAAGACCCAGGAAACTTTTTGACACCTTTCTGCATCAGACCATTACATGCAGTAAAAAGAGGGGAGGAACATGCCCCAGCTCAGGAAACCCATCACAGCTTCTGAGCTCTGAGAGACCTGGGTGGCAGGGTTCAACACTGGCCCAGAAATTAAATTGAATAAAAGATGTTCTGTACTGATCCCCCTCCCTGATAAAGAAAGGAGAAGGAATAAGGGAGAGAGACTTTAGTTGGAAACTAAACTACACAGCTTTAATGAAACAGGAATGATAAATAGGAAAAATCACTAAATATATACAAATATACAGGAAAATTGATCCCACATTCCTCCCCTTTCACCCAGTAACTCTCACATCACTACCAAGGCTTCAGGGCAGCCCTGGGAAAGTCCAGGCTGGAATCCTGGGAGCAGTTGGAATCTGGAGGCAGGAACACACAGATCCAGGCTGGAATGGATCAGGAGCAGAGGCAGAGGAAGGGATGGAATCCTCCCAGGATGCTGAAGCAAACAGGGACAGAAGGGGAAGCAGGAAGGGGTTTGTGTAGGCCACAGGTGGCAGGACCTGCCGAGTAATGAGCTCAGTCGGTGCTCAGCCTCACCTGTGGCCTACAGGTTTGACCTTGCTGATCCCTCAAATTTATCCTGAGGATGAGGTGGATGGGATGGAATCCTCTGTTTGGGCAATTTTGGCATCTGTCTTATCCATTCCTCCCCACAGGAGGGTTTCAGGTGTGACCTTTTTTCTCCTTCTGGAGGGCAAAATGTTCCTCAGAGCTGAGCAGTGTCCTTGTTCTGCATCCCAGTCTCTGGCTGTAACTATAACCATGGAGAGGGATCAGTCCCAGCAGCAGCCACTGACTGAGAAACTTGCTGTTAATTCCAAGAGACTGAGCTGAAAGCAAAAATCCAAGTCAGAAAATCACCTTTCTCCTGGCCCAAACCAGGACACTGGAAGAGTCCAAAGGCCAAAAGTCACCCAAAGCTTGGAGGGGCACCCATGGCCAGCCCAGGATGCCTCCCAACATTGCCTAAAACCACAGAGCCAACCAGCCAGGCTTTTTTTCAGTGCTGCTGCCTCCTGGAAATAAACCCAGGAGCTTTTCCCATGCAAGGATTAACTCCCCAAGCTGCTCAACTCCAGCAGAACAAACTTGTGGGTGCTGAATGCCCACGTGCCAACACCCAACAGGTCTGGGCAAATGTTCTCATGTCCCTGCTCAGAACATCTCTGGCACTTCAGAGGGACACCAAATTTTTGTTCTCACTCCCAGTGAAGCCTTTGAAGTGGAAGCAATGAATTTTTTATACTCTTCATTAAACCAGGCATCTGATCTCCAGCCACCTCCAAAGAGGCTCTGAGGTTGCTAATTTGGGTGCTGAGATTAGCCCTGCTTAGTTCAGCTCTTTCTTAGGGCTTGCAACAAGGCTGCTGGTGATAAAAAGACACCCTCATTTGCATATTAATGAGAACCTAAGAGGATTTGAGGCCATTCACACCAGTGTCCAGCTCCAATTAGCTGAAGCATTTCCATTCTTAGTGGGGAGAGGGAAAAAGTCCCATCAAGGAGACAGCACTTGGGGGAGGCCAGGAGTCAAAAGGACAGAGCAGGGCTTCCTAATCCCTCCTCAGTGAATAAAAACTGCCCAACCATTTGGCCACTACTACAAGAACAACAAAAAAATACCCTGTGGAACTCCTAAGGAACACACAAATAGCCCCAAACCCCCAAGATCCTATTGAAAAAGAGACAAAAACCTCAAGCCAAAGTATTCCCTGGACACCTTGGTGTTCCTTACCAGTGATAAATCTGTTCCCTGCACTCTCAGCAAGCCCAAAAAAAAAAAAAAATTCCTGTTGTCAAGCAACCCCTTTGTCTGCAGTGTCTTTTTTTTTTTAATTATTCTGAAGCTTGGAACAAAAATGCAAATGAACTCTTTAAAAACAGCATCCACTGGAGGGGAAGATTTCTATCTCCTAGCAAAGGGAAAGGGACTTTTTTATATATTCTAGTGCACCCCAGTGGTGTGGGAAACACACCCAGGTTTTTGATGAGCACATGGAATGTTTGGCAGGAGGGACACAATGGTTTAGGAATGTGCTAACCATGGTGAGAAACATGGAAAAATTGCAGTGTACTGAAGCAGGGAAACAAGAAGGAGATAGAAAGGTCCTGACTCTGGTCCTCAGGTTGTTCCATGACCTTGGAGAAGTTCTCTAACTCCATGGCTCTTTTAGTGGGAAAATGCTGTTTTGGGGAAGCCATGGCAGCCACCATCACAGCCTCACTTGTGGAATCATGGAATTACTTTCCTTGGAAAAGAGCTTGAAGATCAAGTCCCAGCACTGCCAAGGCCACCCCTGCCCCATGGCCCTCAGCACCACATCTCCATGGATTTGAGATCCCTCCAGGAATGCTGGGGACTCCAGGCCCTGCCAACCCTTTCCAGGGAGAAATTGTTCCCCAGCTCCAACCTAAACCTCCCCTAAAGGGTCAGTGTAGGGTCAGGAGATGCCACCTGTCCCCATGGGGGTCCTGAGCTTGCTGTGCCACCCTGAGCTCTGCAGCCTCTGCACTTGGCTCTGGAGTGGCTCTGAGCACAGTTACACTTGGAGGGATCTCATCAGGGGCTGCAGAGAGTCACACAATCCTTGGGCTTGGAAAAAAACCTTGGAGAGCATCAACTCCAATCCTTAACCCAGCCCTGCCAAGGCCACCCCTGCCCCATGGCCTTCAGCACCACATCTCCAGGGCTTGGAAATCCCTCCAGGAATGATGGGGACTCCAGGCCCTGCCAACCCTTTCCAGGCAGAAAACTCTTGGAAACAAGTTCAGAGAAGCCACAGAGGCACCAATCAATCAATCAATCAAAATATATATATTTTTTACACTTCTTTTATACTTCATACACCACGAGGGGCAATCAAACAGCACCTCCAGCACTCCAGCTGGTTGAACAAACCCCCTCCAAGCACTGAACCTTTAACCAGCTGCTTCTTTCCCTCTTCTAAAGCCCATGTGGCTTTTTTTTTCCTTGTCATTGTCCCCCCAGCTCTCTGGGGACCTCTTCAGACCTTACCTCCTCCCACCACCAAGATGCCTCTATTGTGTCTGCCCAACTCCCTGGCCTGGCCCCAACCCCCTGGGCAGCTGCTGCCAGCCCCAGGGGACAAGGGACAAGGCCTGGCAGATGTGGGGTCCCCCACCAGAAGACCCCTGAGACCACTGGGGTCCCCCCCTTTTATTTCACTCTCAGTGACAGCTCAGGGGTTTCTGCTGCCTGCAGGCTACAAAAGAGCAGCTGGAAGGCTGCTGGGGGTTGCATCCTGGTGTTTCTGAACGGAAGGGATATTTCCTGGAATAACAGATGGATTTCATTCTGTATTTTCCACATAAATATATTCTATCTATAAATTCTAGCTCACAACAGGCCCCAAGTCACATATATAAAAATATAGACACACCGAATAAGCCAAGACCTAAATTCATTCCTCTTACACCCCAAAAGACTCCACATCCCTCTGTGATTTACTTAAAAAACTTAATTAAGTGAATCCTAAAAAGTAGTCAGGACTCACCTAACAGAAGACAACAGCATAAATAATTCCAGACACAGAAGATTGGGAAGTTGCTCACATTGAAAAACTCCCACCAACATTTGGATCTTCACCAGAAATGCTGACATGAGTGTTCCCAACCCCCATCTCTTGGGGTTTTTTTATTTATTTTTCTATTTTAGAGAAAACCTGGAAACAGGAGAATTTTGCACCTTTGTCTCCTCTGTCTCCCCCAGTTTTCCCACTCAGGCAACAAAGGAGCCAGAGAAAATGCTGCTGCCTCCTTCTGCTCTTTGCAGGGACATTTCAGTTCACTGGGAGGGAATCATTTAGGAGCTGCCTTAGGAAAGGAATGGGAAAAAGTGGGAATTCTGAGCAGTGCTGCTCCCCCTTCTGCAATCCAGGTGCCCAGGGGGACTTCTCCTGGCTCAGTGCTGGCTGCAAGTGGTGCCTTAAGGAACCCCCTCTGGGTCCCTTTTCCTCTCAGAATACCAAGATATTTCCTGCACCACAGCCAGGAAAAAGGCAAAATTTTTTCTCCATCTTTTTCATCATCTTTTTCATCAGCCCCAGCAGCCAGGGAGGGGAAGGACATTGAGGAGGGGGAGTGGGGACTCAGCAATGACAGCATCCAGCAGCCCCTTAGCAACAATCTGCCTGCCTGCCAGATGCCCCAAACACCCAGGGTGTCCCATTAATCACAGGACAGCTGCCCTCCTGCTTTCTCAGGAGCTCCACACCCCCTTGCTCCCCCCTGGGGGGCTCTCAATGACTCTGCTCCCCAGTCCACCTTCTCCCCATTCTGCAGGAGAGGAGCCTTTAGCCCAGGGACCAGGGGAAGGCAGCCAATTCATTTCCACATCTGAGCAGCTTGTTTTAATGAGCCCAGGGCTGGCTTTAAATGCTCTGCTGGAGGCCTCCCCAAGAGCTCAAGAGCTTTTTGACAAAGCAAATCCCAAAGCTGGAGGCTCCAGCCAGCACTCAGGCTGGAGCAAGGCACAACCATCCCTACCAAAATTAAAAAAAAAAAAAAAACAATCTTTAGGTTTGCTCCACACACCTTATTATTATTATTATTAATTTTTTCAATCTATAATTCATAAAAAAAAAAAAAAATAAATTAGTTCCTCTCCCTTGCTGGGCACTGCTAAATTAAATATGTGTAGGGAGAGCTGAAAGGTGCCAGAAGCACAAGCCAGGACCAAGCTGCAAGCTGAACATCTCCAAGATACTTCACACTCTTGACAAAACCCACAGGTGAGCTACATCTCACTCAGCCACAGGAATCCTTAGAGAAAAACTCTTCTTATTTTTACCAGAATCAATTCCTGCCTTCAGGGTTCATCAACTTGATCCTGAAGAGAAATTCTCAGTTGCTTTTTGAAGGTCCAGCAACCTGAATCCAAGACTTCCCACATGGTGTAGCCATTCAGCTCTCTTCAAAACGCCCCAAATCACCCAAACCCTGACAACTCTGCCCTTCTGCCAAAAGAAAAAACTCTTTGTAATTGTCTTTAAGCAGCTTTACAAACCCAGGCTGCAGCTTTTAAGATCCTTTGCTAGTGCTACTCACTCAAACACAAAGATTCCCTCAAAAATCTTTGCTCCAAAATTGGGCAATAATTTCTTTCTGAGTTTTCTGAATGTGAACAGCACCAAAAAAACCCCAATGAACAAAAAAAATCCCCAACCAACCCCCAAACATTAACACTGGGGTTGTTCTTTCCCTCTAAAACCAACCCAGCCTGAATTTCTAGGGTTCTAATTCAAAATGAGATGCAAGAAAAAAAACCAACTTGTGCACACAGATTGGAACAAGAGAAAAGGGGGGAGGGAAAATGAAGCAAACAGAAAATTTCTCATTTTATGCCTTTTCTGCTCTCACTTTGTCCTTCAGCCCCTTTGCCACCCAGATAGGCTAAAAATAGACATTATTCATAAAGTCCTTGCAAAGCAGTGTTACTCAATTAAAACTCCCTGCTTAATGAACCAGAATTTAATTCACCACCACCAAAGGGGCCCCAGTTTCAACATTTTCCTTCCCTGCATTGCCAGGTTCACTCCCCAGGAGCTCAGCTCCCTCTTGCTCCACAGCTTTTCCAGGTTTGGACTCACCCACCCCTAAAAAACCACCCTGGGGTAAAACCTTTCTCCCAGCAGGAGTCCAATTCTTTGGCCATTGGGTCTATTTTATTTGATTATATTGTATTTTGTTGAATTTTATTTTATTGAGTTTTATTTTATTGAGTTTTATTTTATTGAGTTTATTTTATTTTATTGAACTGTATTTTATTTTAATTCAAGGTTTTGCTGACACTCTAAACAGGCATTCACCACTCCTCTGTGGAATGGGAATCCATGGCACAGAGAGGTTTTGAAGTGCAGGTTAACACACACCTTGTTGCCACCCAAAATGCTGCTAAAAAACATGGAAAGAGCCAGAAAAAAAAAATAATTAAGTTTTATTCAGCCTACAGAGCAGAAATTCCTCATCCTGTAACATGCCTGGCTAGGGTGGCAAAAAAGCAATGCACTGTGTTCACTTCTGCACACCTCAGGCTTTAAAAGAAATAAAATATATTTCTTAGATATTAGAGATTTAGGAATTAGAAATTCAGGAATACATTTCTTAGAAATTAGATGTTTCTTTCAAAGAAATATCTAAGGGGAAAATTATTTGGCAGCCAGGACACCCTCTGCTTCTTGTTCCATGGAGTTCCATGACTCCAGAACCCTCAACTTCTTTTCTTCCCTGACTTGCACCTCCAGTAAAGCCCAAAGAGAATTAAAAAAGAGGAAAATCCCCCAATTTCTGAGGTCCTACAACCATTTCCCCATCCCTGGCAGTGCCTCAGGTCAGGCTGGATGGGGCTTGGAGCATCCTGGGCTGGGGGGAGGTGTCCCTGTCAAAGGCAGAAGGTTGGGTCTTGGTGATCCTGAGGATTTTTTTACAGCATCCTTTGCCATCATCATCCTAAAAACCAACAGGAGAGTTTTCTTCAACATAAAAAGCCCAACAAGCAAACCTCCTCCCCCCCAAGGCCTCTGAGACAAACACCACAGAGCACCAAGAGGAATTTGGGGCTTTCAGGATCTGATTTGCAGTTTCTGTCCAGTTGGGGATAGTTTGGCTCCCACTTGGCAGTGAAACAAAGGCCTAAAAATCCTTCTGCCCCCTTTTTTTAGTGCTGCCCAGTAGTTCTGCTGGTAATAACTTGGTGCTGGTAATAAACATTATTTGACTCCTCTCACTTCCAGAGTGTTGTGATGCTGTGCTGGCTCCTGGAATTAAATCCTGGACTCAATCTCTGAAGACACAGAGATGGTGAGGAGCTGCTGCCACCCCTTTTTCTGCTCCTTTTGTGCCAGCAGTCACTTCTGTTTCCAACCCATCACGAAAACCAAGAGCTGAAGGTACCACTGCACCCAGCCCCCCCCAAGATTTCTTTTCAGACAGCACATTTCCAAACCTTTAAAAACTTTTCAGATGAAAACTGGGGTAGAAATCTACAGTTTGGGGACAGAAATCTGCAGGTGAGCAATGGAAAGCTTTGCAGCTTGGGCCATGAGACCTGCAGAGCCTCCACATCCCAGCAACCCAAATCCTGATGTTTTGGGAGCTGGCAGCACCCATGAGCAGCTCCATCACATCCAAAGGAAGGGTGCTACTCTCTAAACTCTTCTCTTCTGCACTCTGCCTGGGTAAGAGAAGCCAAATTCCCATCAACACAGCATAAAAACCAGGAATGTTGTGTCTATTTACCCTTCCTCCTCTCCCATTCCTTTTTATTCAGCTCCTATCTTGATGCTCTTCCAGTTCATTCATTTCTCATGGCTTAATTTCCATGCTCCCATGCAGATTCATCTCCTCTCTGTTTTAAATATTTTTGGTTTTTTTTAAATATTTCTGCTTTTCATTTTCCTTGCAGCACATTTACCCTTCCAAGCCTTCTCCTTTCCCTCTCTTTCCCTCTCTCTCTAAGTCTACACACATCCCAGCACAAGAAAACCTCTGAGAATTCCAGAGAAGAGGTGAACTCACTCAATTCAAGAATTTAACTTATTTCTTCTAAATTTAGCTGCCTCTCTGACCTGGAGTGGTTTTTATCTCCCTGCAGGCATGGAATTACCTTTCTCCTCTGCTTTGCAAAACGAGCTGGAACTCCTAAAAACCAAACTGTGCTGCAGAACCAAAGCAAGAAATCAGGAGCCCGGGGTTCAAACAGCTTCAAACAGAAATAAATCTGATTTCTTATCAATTTTTTACTAATAAATCTGATTAATTGAATGTAAGCAATGCAGGGACACCTCCCACCAGCCCAGGCTGCTCCAAGCTCCATCCAACCTGACCTGAGACACTTCCAGGGATGGAGCAGCCTCTCCCACTGTCTCACCACCTTTTATTAAGACCTTTCTGTTCCAAGATGATTATGGAGCAGTTAATTAATTAGGCAGGCATTTTTGTAACCCTGCATAAATTTCCCAGGAAGGAAAGAAGCTTTTTATGCCACCCTGAAGAAAAATCTTCCCCCCCCCCCCCACCTCTCTCCCTATCCCAGCCATTAGCTTTCAATCATTAGATTGAAATAGCAACTAATTACACCCCAAATCAACTGCTAATTATGGCAAGAAGAGAACATTCCACCTAAAGATGTCTGGGGAAAAAAAACAAAACAAAAAAAAAAACCCAAAGAAAGCTCCTTCTCCAGCCTTTGTCAGCCAGGAGATGTCCACTTAAGGGCCTCTTCCCATTGATTGGAAGTGCTGGAAAATGGAGCAGACCTCATTATGGAGCTCAGGGCATCTCAGTGCTGCTGGATGAGGCTTTATTTAGTTTTAATAATGGGGAAGCTTTTACAGATGGGGGTTTTTTTCCACCAAACAGCACTGAATGTCAAGAGAACCAGTGCTGTGCTTCCCCTTCCTTCAGGGAAAAACTGGATGCACCAAAAGCTGGGGTTTTTAGCCTCAAGGAGAAACCTTTTGCAGCTCCCTGGGATGGGGACAGCAGGAACACAACAGAGACCTTTGGAAATCCTCCAGGCTCATCTCTAAGATTTTGAAGGGATTTCACAGCATTTTTCCACTCATTTTTTTTATCCCCTCAGGAATTTGGGAAGGATCCCACCTGCTCCAAAGCAGACAAAACCTAAGCAACTAATTCTAACCAAGTGCTGATGCACTGCAGCCTCATCTACATGGCTCCTCCACCAAAAAATGAGTTAATATTTAGGCTTAATGATCTTAAAGGTCTTTTCCAACCCAAACAATCCTTTAGTTGGGGCTTTTAGTGTTTTTTGATAGATGAAGTTTGCCCAGAGAAGCTGTGGCTGCCCCATCCCTGGCAGTGTCTCAGGAAAGGTTGGATGGGGCTGCTGGGAGGTGTCCCTGCCCATGGATAAAAGTTGGAATTGGGTCATTTTTAAGGTCCTTTCCAAGACAAACCATTCTGGGATTCTTCTCAAAGCTTCTTAGACATTTCAGGGAGTGCTCTGTGGACTGAGGTGTCTGAGGGAGCTCTGGGGGTCCATCTGCACCCAGCAACCTGGCATTTCCAGGACCTGAAATCCCTGCCATGCCAATCCCTCCAACCCTGGATTGCTTTTCTTAGCTGGAAAACAACAATCCTAAAAAAACACCTCCCCTGAATAGTGTCCCAGCTCTCATCCAACCCCAATTCATCAAGGTCCTCAGCCTGAGGGCATCTTCATAGCAAGAAAATTAGAAATATATTTACAACTCCCTTCCTCACTTCACTTTTTCCCTCTCAGCTCTCTGCCAGCTTGATTTTTCTTCATTTAACAGAAAAAAAAAGGAGTAATTTTCATAGATCAGAACACGTCTCATGGTGGAGTCTCATTGATTTCAGCAGGAATTCCAAGTTCCTCCCTGCTTTGCACTGTCAGGCCTCAGGGGAAGAGTTGAGAGAAGGAATTTATATTTATTGGGGGGTTTAAGGCCTGCTAGGTTGCATTTCTGTCTGCATCATTGGTGTCTTTTTAACTAAGATGGATTTTAAACTAAAAAACCACTGATTGGAGCAGGGGAAGGGAGGAGAAGCATCCCCAACACCTTCATCTCAAGAGCAGGCATGGGCAGCTCCATCAGAAGTGCACAAGAAGCACAAGAAAGGAATTTATGGCTGGAAATTGCAATAGTCCAGGTAGGATAGACACTTCTTGCCTTGTCAATAATTTATTTTCTATTTTTTGGATTCTTTAGAAGGGCAATAAAAAGGCCTCACCTTAGTTTTTCAACCCAATTGAGAGGATCTCCTGGCTCCATAAAATAAAATTAAAAAAGACATTTTTTAATAGCTCTCACCTCAAAGCATGAGCCCAGCTGATTTTTTTTTTTCCAACTCCTCAACAAAAAGTGGACAACAGGGAGAAGAAGACTCAGATAACCCCAACCTTCCAGGACCCTTTCCATGGGAAGTGGAACTACAGCTGAACACTTTTTCCTCCAAATTTTTGATGCCTTTGACTGAAGTTTTCTAAAGTTGATGAAGCAGGAGACAAAGAGCCCTCCAGGATGTTTTTATCTCCTAAGTGCTGAGTGTTCAAAATTACAGGGAGAGCTGATTTTGTCAAGATTATTTCAGACCACACAGGAGATGCCACTGTCACGGGTGGGAGAAGAAAATCCAGAATTTCCTTTTTCAGAAGGGAAAAGTGGCATCAGTTCAGCTCAGATCTCAAATTTGAGAGATCTTGCATCAAAACTCAATGTCTGGAAGGTGGGGGGGTGTTAGGCTAAAATACACCTTGCTTTTACCTGCCTGTAATTTGTCTTTTAATTTGTCCCAGAGCTCTGAGACAGCCAGGAAATATTTTCAGTGCCCTTGGAAGGACTGGTCAGGAGTTCATATTCCTGATGAATTCTTTGATAGATGTACAAGGTGCCACAGGAATCTATGATCCCAGGTTGAGGAACAAATAAATCACAGGGGAAAAAAATCATTTCAAGCTACCTATTATTTTAAAAGAAAAACAAAACAATTAACAATTTTTTTTTTAACCTTGCTCTCACGGGGTTAATAAATGTAATTTAATAAAAAAAAAATTATGCATAAAACATCAGAGGAGGAGGCTTGGAGAAAAGCTGGATCTTTCATTTAGTTCTTTCATCTCATCACTCAGTAACTGGCAGTGAAGAAATGCTGCTGGCACAAGCACCAACTCATCCCTCTTGTCTCAATGGAAGTCAAGTGCTCCTCAATCCAATCCCAGATTTTGGAGAGCCACCCTTCTCTTCCTCTGATTTTTCATTTCAGCTCCTTGTGGCATTTTTTTTGGATTGCTGAATCCCAGAGCCATGGTTGGAAGGGACCTCAAGGACCATCTGGTCCAGCCCTTCCAATATTATTTTTATCTGAGATGTCTCAGCACCCATTGAGCTGAGACTTCAAATTTTCCCAAGTGGGGGAATCCACCACTTTTCCTGGGAGACCATTCCAATGTCTGACTGTCCTCAGGGGGAAAAAAATCTTCCTCTTATGAATCAAAACCTCCCAGGAGCAACTTATGCCCATTGCCCCTTGGCTTGTCCATGGGACTCCTTGGAAAACGGGAATCTTCACCTTCTTTGGAGCCCTCCCTGAAGTCCTGGAACATGGTCACAAGGTCTCCACTCAGCCTTCTCTTCTCCAGGCTGAAAAACCCAAGTTTTCAGCCCAAAACAGCAGTGCAGGTTGGAGGTTGGGGATTACCCAGTCCTGCTGAGTCCTGTGGAAACAGCTACTGCTAAAATTGAGGGGAAAAAATTAATAAATCCCCTTTAAAAAGCAACTTGAGGAGCTGCATAAGGTGGGAGGCTATTCCAGAAAGCCAACAGGAATCCACAGTTCCTTAATTCAGGCAAAACATTCAACCAGGAGCAGGTGGAGAGAGCAGCACAAATCCAGAATAATTCCCTGAGCTGCCTGAAGGAAACTCAGGATTTTTTTTCTTCTGACAGAGATGAACCTGGAGACTTGGGGGGGGGGGGGGGTTGAGGCTTTTTAATTCCCATGGGTAGTTTTTTAATTCCCTGGGGTGTAAAAGGAATCTCTCACTGGGCCACGTGGCAGGGCTGTGCCCAGAGGGGTTTTTGCACCATGGGTTTGTACCTCATTGATGTAAACACTTTAAAAATACAAAATTATGTCTCTTGAATCAATCTTTTTTTTTTTTTTTCCTTTCTCTTCCTGTTGGGTTGCAACATTCTGTCAATTAACATATGTTTACCTCACCATATGCCTGACAGACACCTAAAAGATAAGAATGCTTATCAGGTCGTCTCCTGGTGCACGATGGAGACAATGAAGGTAGCAGGACACCCAAAAAGACTAAAAGATAAGGATGACTCATCTCCGGGAAGTCTGGAAATCTGTATGTATCAGGGACTTATGCAAAAAAGGGACCCCTTTTCTTTTCCTGTATAAAAATCGCCCAAAAAGAACCGAAAAGGAGCCAGCAGCTCGGAGGAGCCAGCAGCTCAGAAGGACACGTGGAAGCCAGCTCCTGTGACTACAAACTCCAGCCAGCTCGGCGCAAAAAGGCGGGAAGCAGCTCTGAAGGCCCAAGCGGAAAGCGGCGAGGCGGCTTTCTTCTGGACCCCCCCTCTCTCGGCACTTGGGCTTCAGCTACGGGACAGAGAAGCGGCAGGAGCCACAGACCCTACGCACCCGACTACAGCCAGAGGCCAGGGCCGGCGGAGGGTGATAACATCTTAATTACCCTCCTTCTTTTCTCTTCTTAACGACTCTTCTCTCCGAAGTAACTAATTGTATAAATCCTAAATAAATCCTTGTAACTTGTTTGAATCATAAAGCCTGGTTATTTTTGTAAATTCACGCGTCGTCTATGAGTAGTGGCTGAATTTTCCTCGCAAACAAAATATAAATAATAACTCGGATCGTAACATTTTATTGGCGTCACGGACAGGATAAAATTGAGGAAAAATCAGAGCCTGCTCTTAGATTTTGACGCCTGAGTTGCAAAACTAACCCTTAAAGAAATTTAAAACAATTTAAATGGAGCCTATAATGTGTTCTGCTAGCTCTAGTGGTTTGACCTCCTGTGACGAAAAAGAATTTAGCGAAATCGCTTTGATTCGTCCATTCAAGGAGTTCCTCAAAACCCGTGACTATACCCCGAAGAAAATTCTCTATGATTCGCTTTATACAGATTATAAGAGTAGAAATTTTACTTCCATTTCTCAAACGATAACAAGTTTGGAAAACAAATCCGCTCTGGAGAAAGACGTTAAGAAAAAGTTGAAAAAAATGGGTGTAGATTTTTTCTATGCTCGTGCCTTTCTCACTTTGGCTACTATAATTTGGCAGGAGAATGAAGAATTACGCCAAAAATTAGAAAATATTGAAAGTGGCGTAAGATCTGAGGAGCGGCCAGGGAAATCAAATTCTGAAATTTGTACTAACCCTCATCCGATGCTGCAAGGCGCTCCATCTGCCTCCGAATATGCAACAGACGATGGGGAGTATGTCTCTCCTGAAAGACCCCGTTAAAAAACGGTGCGTTTTGCACCCAAAAGGGGAAAAGTCGACCCTCCATTTTAGAATCAAAGCCACAGCCAAAAGTTGCCAACACGCAAACATGCACTCCCCCTCAGGCTGTTAACCCGCCCGAGGGAGAAATGGCTGAATTACGCAAATGGGTCAGCACATTTATAAAAACTGGGGCTAAAAGATTTGATAAATTGGAGGAAAAGGTCCAGCAGCTCGCTGTAATGAGCGAGAAGTCCTCTACACAATCTTCCTCCTGCCATGAGTCTTCTGATAGTTCAGAAGATGAGAGCATGCCTATAGCACATAAGCGTCTGCGTCCTGTAATCAGAACAGAACATACACGTGAACTAGATACAGGACGAGAGCAAGTTACCCATAAGGAATTTCCATACTCTCCTCTGGAGCTGACACAATTAAAAAGACAATTTGGCAGATTGCCTTTAGAAACTGATATAGACTATGTGGTAAGGGTTTCATCTTCGGGTGGAGACCACATATTATTATAAGAAAAAGAAGCATCAGGCCATTGGGGTCCTGGAGTTATGTTGATTACTGGCAATTCCAGAGCTCCATGGTCCCTGACCCAATGAGCCGCTTATAATGTGGGCTTCACTGACCCAATAGCAAGGGGAGAACCCCATGTATTGCGAGGGGGTCTCACCCAGCTACTGGACAATGTTCATAAAGCCAGCGTGATCCAAATGATTTATGACCATGCTCTGGTGGTTAACCAGGAGGACCCACTTATGCTAAAGATAAAACCTGAGAGAATGGATATTCTCATCAGAGGGCTACCTACGCAACTGCAAAATCTAGCCCTACAGATCAAGGCTAGAATTGAAAATTCAAATACAAATTCGCTATTAGGCACAGACTACACTTGGTCTGATCTGCTAACTGCATTGACAGAATTTGGACGCAAATATGTGGCACCCAAAGCTGATTCTACATCTGTAAAAATTCTTCAAACCCCAGCAAATTATAATGATAATCAAAACTTGACTTATGCTGCCGCGGTTGCCAGGCCTCCCCAAATTCCTCCTCACCAGCAGGAGGAATCACGGGGTGACTGGACAGTTGTAAATGGGGGAGGCAGACGGAGAAATAATCATAATAATAATTGTCAGAATAGACCCTCCTGAGACAGAAATAATTCACCACAGGGTGAACTGGGGCCTTTTGCAAAGCTCAAAGAGGAAGCTAAGCAAAAAGGCATCCCTCCTTCACTCTTAACTCACAATTTTACTTATGGCCATCTAAAAGCCTTAGTAGAGGAACGGCCCGCCAGGTCGAATTCAGGGGAAAGATCTGGAAGTTCCCATAATTCGGGAAACTAAAAGGACCTCTCTCTGCTACTGAAAAGAAAGCAAAAAGACGGCAGAGAGAGGAGACAGGTCCTGATCCCAGTTCACTAAATTCTACTGACCCCCTGAATAAACCTTGGGAAACCATCCCTACAAATCAAAATGATTGGTCTGAAAATAATGAACAATCAAATCCTAAAATATCAAGTCCTCCAAAAGACTGGCAAAATGTGCTAAGATTGGTCTTGAATAAAAATGGGGATTTAGAACTTACATGCGCTGTTGGGCCAAAATGCTACCCTGTAATATTTGTGGTAGACACAGGCGCACAGATCTCCACACTAAAATCTGATGTTGCCAAGAAATGTGGTATTAATTCTTCTCTGAAACCAATATTCGTTAGTGGTGCTTTGGGAAAACCCGTTTTACCGAAAACTGCTAAAGTTTCCCTCAAGCTACCGGGAGACGAGGAGTTAATTCGAACCCAAATGATAGTAGACGACATCCCTTACAATCTGTTAGGAATGGACGTATTGATTGGTCAATCCTGGAGAGAGAGAACGGTGGCTTTTGGAATTTTGGCACCCCCACTCTTAAAGTTAGACTGTTAAAAACTGCCCCTCGCCTCCCCCAAAGCAAAATTACAAATGTTAAACAATATTCTATTCCCATAGCAGCTAAAGAGGGTATCAGAGAAGTTATTTCTGACCTAAAACAAAGAGGCATAATTGTGCCTTGCCATTCACCTTATAATTCCCCGATTTGGCCCATAAGAAAACCAAATGGTAAGTGGAGAATGACCGTAGATTATAGAAAATTGAATGCGGGTACTGAGAAATTAACTGCAGCTGTCCCAAACATTGCAGATCTGGTGCTAGAAGTCCAGGAGGCAGCGCACCCAGTGCTTGCCTCTCTCGATGTGAAAGATATGTTTTTCCAAATTCCCATTGATTCCGAGGATCAAAAATATTTTGCTTTCACTTGGGATGGAGTACAATATACTTTCACCAGGTTGCCTCAGGGCTACAAACATTCTCACACGCTTGCCCACCATGCTCTTGCACAGGAGCTGGAAAATATTCCAGAAATAAAAAATAACCCAGATGTGAAAATTTATCAATACATTGATGTTGTACTGATAGGTGGTAAAACTGAGCAAGCCGTGAGAACAGTTAACGATGCCATAATTGGGCACTTAACAAGCTTAGAAATTGAAATACCTGAGGAAAAAAGACAACCTCCATCCCAGGAAACAAAATTTCTAGGAATCAAATGGAAAGGTGGGACATGGAATATCCCTACAGATACTCTCTCTCACCTGGGAGAAATAAAGGCACCCACAAATAAAAAGGAATTACAAGAAATTATGGGAACTTTGCAATATTGGCGAAAGCACATACCTGACCTGTCAATCATTGCTAGGCCATTGTATGACTTGTTAAAGAAACACCGCCACTGGGAGTGGACTCAAACTCAGGATGAGACGCTAAAACTCCTACTCCTAGAGGCACAGACCTTTCAAACCCTGGGACCTCTTCACCCAGAGGACCCAATAACAATCGAATGGGGTTTTTCTTCCAGTGCGTTATCTTATCACTTTTGGCAACGGGGCCCAGCTGGAGTCACCAGGCCCATATCGTTTTATTCTCAGTCATTAAAGGACTCAGAGAAGCGGTATTCGGTCCTGGAAAAGGCTCTGCTCACAGTCAGCACGGCACTTAAGGAGATAAGCAAGGTAATTAAAAAACAAAAGGTAATCCTGCAAGGGCCTTTTAAGGTGATTAACCAGGTATTGTCTGGAAAGCCACCTCCTGAAGGAATTTCTCAGAAAGGCACAATTAGAAAATGGTATAGCCAAATGGAATACTTCGCTGAACTTTTCCAAATTGAGGAAGGTCCTGATAAGCACCTGAAAATTCAAGAACCAATTGGATCCACAGATGAAAAAGATTTAATAATGAAAACTTCTAGCCCTATTAAAGAAGCCCCCGAATACAAAAGTGATATGACTACAGCCTGGTTCACAGATGCTTCTTCCGGAATGGGAAGGAAAAGTATGTTTTTTTAAGTCTGCTGCAATTAAACCTTCACCAGGCAAAAAATAAGAAATCAAGATGAAGGAAGGACGCAAGTGGGAGGACTGGATGCTGTTTTGAAAGTATTCATAAGTGAAAAACCACTAAGGAACCTGTATATATTTATACAGATTCTTTTGCTGTCTTTAAAGGCTGTGTAGAATGGGTGACATTTTGGGAAAATAATAACTGGGAAATTAATAGAGTGCCTGTATGGCATACAGAGAAGTGGAAGGAAATTCTACAAATAGCAAAACAAAATCCCAATTTTCATGTAGGCTGGGTACCTTCCCACCAATCCAATTTTAAAAGATGAAGCCAGCAAATATAATAACCAAGCTGATGAATTGGCAAGAATTAATGTCATTGAAATCAGAGATGCTCTCAATCAAGGTGAAGTCCAAGAATGGGGAAAATTATTAGAATGGCTTCATTGCAAAAGGGGTCATTCTGGTATTTTTGATTTGTATAAAGAAGCACAATCTCGTGGTTGGTCTGTATCATGTAGGCAGCAGGTGTAGGGGCCGGACGGTGCTCGCCCCACCTGTGCCCAGTTGGGGCTGGCCCAGGTGCGCATGCCCGGGATCGGCAGGGGGTGGTTCCTGAGCAGGCTCGAGTGCCAGGCGGATCGAAGTCAGTTCACTGATACTAACCCGAACCAACACTAGCTCGATTGACTCTGTTCGCGAACCGAGCTCGCGCCCACGGCGAGATTCGTCTCACGCAACAGTATCACAAGAACAATGTAAGACAATAATTTCCTCATGTGATTTGTGTAAAACTCGGTTGGGAGAACATCCTCTGGCTGCTGACAATTTACATCTCAGAGATGGTAAAACATTATGGTCTATTTGGCAGATTATATAGGAGCCTTCCGAAGGTCAGGAAATAAACAGTATGTTCTTGTAATGGTGGAGGTTATCTCTGGGTTAACTTGTGCAGAATCGTATGCAAAAGCAAATGGAGAAAACACTGTATCTTTCCTGAAGAAAATTTTTGGAATTTTGCCTAAACCTACCAGTATTCAGTCTGATAATGGTACTCATTTCACTTCTCACCTGGTCCAGCAATGGGCAATCAGTGAAAATATTAACTGGGCATTTCATATTCCTTATCATCCCCAGGCAAACGGCATTGTTGAAAGAACTAATGGGTTACTTAAAAAACTCATTAGGCCTCACGAGAGTAACTGGCATAAGAGACTCAATTATGCTATTGCCAGGGTCAATAATAGGTGGGGTGTGAATGGCTGTCCCAGAATGACACATTCTTTCCCCTGTCGCCTAATCAAGATAACAACACTGAGAAGCAGCCTCCCAGGAACTTCAGAGGAACCTTGCAGCCAGGCCAAGCCGTTTGTGTGAATTTACCTAACATAGGTAGAATTAAACTCATTTTGCAAAATCCACTGAATTCAAACACGTGGGTGGCGACTGACATGAATGCTAAACAGCACAAAATCAGCACAAACTGGATAATCTATGTGGAATAAGGTTTAAGTTATCTTTTTGCCTGTGTACTGTAAACCAATGTTTTCTTTTCTTTTGGTCCTTTGTGTAATTAGGTTTTGTGTAGTAGGACAGAATGAGGTTGAATTAATGTGACTTCAGACATCAGTAATCCTAGGACATCAAAGCAAAACACCCCTGGTGTACAGTTTCAGACTTGGCTGCTCTGAAACTGACACTAGAAGAAATTACTTACTGCTGGCTGGGAGGCTAGCCACCTCTTTAGCCTAGGTAAAGTAATTTATAACATCATGATTTTGTCCATGATTGCTCCTGGATTGCTGTTACCTGTAATACATTTTATTGGTGGTATAATATCAGATGTAATTTGTATGTGTATGAAATAGACCTATGTTATGTCCTTATGATTATTCTTTGTATCTTATTTTATAATTATTGTAATTCTTATAATTTTTATTACTAGGGCTATTGTTTTTATTAGCTCTCATCTTTAATCGACATCTTCTCCTTCTCATTTAATTGCTAAGATTCTGTAACCGTCAATATTTTCCCTTTCTTTCTACGCATGTTGTACATGTCACTACCTGACAATTGCTTTGTACGGGCACATATCTTACTCCTATTAAGTTGATTCTTTGTAACCTTTCATATATGCTCTCTGCTACCTTTTAGCCGTTAAATGTCTGTAATATATCTAGATACCTAGTTGCAAATCTTCCCCATGCTGGTGGAAAAAAACAATTTTTTATATATATATATATCTATCAAGCTGTTGATCCCGAAAACACACTCCCCTAGCCTCAAAACCCACGGGGTGAGGTGACGTGATATGGTGAGGTCTGTATGATGTGGAAAATGTGGTATAACAGACAGTTTACCACCACCACCCCCACAAACACACGTTAAAAATATTCTGGCTTTTGACCTAAGTAAACGTGCGGTGGGAAGAACTGTGTCAGGCAAGGTGAAATTCCCAGTTGCTCCTTAATGGAAACCTCGGAGATGGAATTTGCCTGCTAAAACGGCACAGATTACAAAACGGCACAGATTACAAAATAGAGCCATATATATATGTATATATAGGGATGTGTGTATATATATATATACATATAAAAAACAAAACAAAAAAACCTGACTCAAGCGCCACGGGGTGATGTAAACACTTTAAAAATACAAAATTATGTCTCTTGAATCAATCTTTTTTTTTTTTTTTTCTTTCTCTTCCTGTTTGGTTGCAACATTCTGTCAATTAACATATGTTTACCTCACCATATGCCTGACAGACACCTAAAAGATAAGAATGCTTATCAGGTCGTCTCCTGGTGCACGATGGAGACAATGAAGGTAGCAGGACACCCAAAAAGACTAAAAGATAAGGATGACTCATCTCCGGGAAGTCTGGAAATCTGTATGTATCAGGGACTTATGCAAAAAAGGGACCCCTTTTCTTTTCCTGTATAAAAATCGCCCAAAAAGAACCGAAAAGGAGCCAGCAGCTCGGAGGAGCCAGCAGCTCAGAAGGACACGTGGAAGCCAGCTCCTGTGACTACAAACTCCAGCCAGCTCGGCGCAAAAAGGCGGGAAGCAGCTCTGAAGGCCCAAGCGGAAAGCGGCGAGGCGGCTTTCTTCTGGACCCCCCCTCTCTCGGCACTTGGGCTTCAGCTACGGGACGGATCATAACACTCATTAACAGCAAACACCCCCTGAACTTTGATTTTTTTTTTTTTAGCTGCAGCATTTGCTATTTAATGAATGTTGAAAGCAATAATAAGCTAAAATCAAGGGGAGGTGGTGGTTTTTTTTTCTAGCTGTTTCTCTGTGTTACAGCTGAGCTTCCAGAAAGGGTAATGCCAGGAATTAATGTCTCAGGTCGTGGCCAGGTTCCCTCTTCCCCTCACCCCATGCAAAGGACATGAGAGCACTGAGCACTAAGAGCTCCCCTTTGACCAGCTCTGCCCTCCTGGCCTTTTACCCAGCACAGGCTGCTTCATCATGATGGATTTCTTACCCTTTATGGAGCTCAGCTCCTCTGCAGACTGAACTTGGAAGCCTTCATTGGCAGCAACCCCGTGAAAACCCCCATATCATTTGCACCAAATGCTTTGGCTTGGAAAGGACCTTAAAAGATGATCCAATTCCAACTTTTATCCATGGGCAGGGACACCTCCCACCAGCCCAGGTTGCTCCAAGCCCCATCCAACCTGACCTGAGACACTGCCAGGGATGGGGCAGCCACAGCTTCTCTGGGAAACCTGGCACAGGGGCTCAGCACCCTCAAATTCAACAATTTCTTCCTCAGATCCAATCTAAATCTTTCCTCTTTCATTTTGTAACTTTTCCCTCTCATCCCATCCCTCCATGTTCTCATCCCAAGTCCCTCCTCAGCTTTCCTGGAAGGCACTGGAAGGTGTTCTGAGGTCTCCCTGGAGTTTTCTCTGACTTCATTAGTGTGAAAGAGAGGACAGGCTGGGATTTAGGATTCACCTCCTAATCTTTTTTGTGTCAAAAACCAAACCAAACCTTAGAAATCCCAGAGTGTTAGGGGTTGGAAGGGACTCCCAGAGCTCATTGGGTGCAATCTCCCTGCCAGAGCAGAACCCCTTTAGGGTCATCCAGGAACACGTCCACCAAGTGGGTTTGGAAAGGCTCCAGAGAAGACTCCACAACCTCTCTGGGCAGCCTGGGCCAGGGTTTTTGTCCCACTCACAGGGAAAAAGCTTTTCCTGTTTCCACAGAACCTCCCGTGCTCCAACTTGCATCCCTCACCCCTTGTCCTAGGGGTCATCACTGAGAGGAGCCTGGCCCCATCCTCCTCACACTTACCCTTTCCATAATTTTTACATTAATTCCCATTAAGCAGCTCACCCCTCAGTCTCCTCCAAGATCAAGAGACCCTAAGGGAAATGAGGAATTCTTTTTGGGAGAAAAACTAAAGAGAGACACCAAAAGCAACAGCACCCAGAACATCCTCCCCCAGCCCCAGAGGGTGCCGAAACCCCCAGAGCACCCACCTGAGCTGCCCCACTGCCTCCAGATGGCCCCAAAAACCATCCTGGCCTGATGTCCCACATCCCCTGTTGTTCCTGATGGGTTCAGCTTTGGGATTTTCAGCAGGAAGCCCATAAGGAATAAATCTTGCCACGCTCCCCTGCTCTCCTTATGACACCCTGACACACGGAGCTGCTTTGTGCCACCCAGATGTACTCGTGAGAGCAGCCAGTGCTGCTATAAACACAGGATCCAGTAAATTTATGTTCTCTGATGACTGCCATAAATCCAGCAGGACTTGTGCAGCTCCAGAACTGTCCTGAAAGCAACAGTGCTTAAAGCTCAGAAAGCTCAGCACCATCCCAACCAGAGCTAAACGCTGAGGGGCAGAAAGGGGCTGAGTTTTTAAGGTTAAATAAAAAAAAAAAAACAAACCCAAACTACAAAAAAATCACAGAATCATCCAGGCTGGAAAGGAGCTCTGAGATCATCAAGTCCAGATCTAACACCACCACCAGACTGGCTGGACCAGGGCACTCAGTGCCACCTCCAGCCTTTCCTTAAACACCTCCAGGGATGGTGGCTCCACCACTTCCCTGGGAACTCTATCCCAGTGCTTGATCCCAGTTCCCTTTCTCTGCAGCAAGAGGCAGCTGAGAGATGGATCTCACCATAACCCAAACCCAAACCCAAATAAACAGCCTCACTCATAGGTCTGATCCCCTGAATCTCAGGTCCACTTCAACTCCCCCACCTCAAAGAGCTTCTCCCATGGATTCACCATGTCTAATTAGAGTGATTAATTCCTCACTAATTCAGGCCAGATGGTATTTTAAGCTTCTGCCTCATCAGGATTTAAGGATGGGAGGCAGGAAAGTAAAAAAAAAAATAAAAAATTAGAGAGTGAGATGTCAAAAGCTCTATCCCTAAACGATTTAGGAGGTCAAGTCCTGTTAGGGACTCAGGTCCTACAGCTCCTGAGTGCTGTCAGGAAGCATAACTTTTCATTGTGATACTTTACTGAAGGCTGATATTTAGTTAGGAGAGTTCCAGGGACTTGGTTATGATGGTTTCAGATTTTTGGTTATGATGGTTTCAGGGACTTGGCTATGATGCTTTCAGATCCTGCACCCCAGGCCACCCACTGCTATGAAATAACTTCTCAGCCTTTGCTTCATGCAAAACTCTTTAAGCAAGGGTTATGCTCTCTGAAATCATCTCATTTCTGTGATTTATATTAAAATCTTTCTTTTTCAAGGGTTTTTATGTCTTGTAGCCTCCCCCTGATCCCAGTGGCTTGCTGAATACTGCAGACGGGTGCCACGCAAAGAGATCCAGGGAGCAAATCCTGGGTGCAACAAAGCCCAGAATGAATCCAGCTGAGTTCCAGAGGTGCAGAAGGATCCCTTTACAGCTCTCTCTGCCCCCCCAGCCTGAGAGAGGAGGAATTCCCTAGGATTCTACTGATTCCAGGAGCTGGAAGTGGAGGATGGGCATCAGCAGCTCCTTGTGCACAGAGGGAAGGTGTGATTGCATCTCATTTGGCTGCTCCACCAGCACAATGGCACAGGAGGCAGAGAATAATAATGAAAATAATAAAAAAAAAAAGCAGTGGAAGGAATAGAAAAGCCCTGGATTATCTCCCTTTAAAAAGGTAATCCCAATGGAAAAGGGAAGGAGCTTTAATCACCTCTGCTGCTCTGCTGTCGACCTGAAAGAAGTGATTCCTTGTCAGCTAAAAATGGGCAGAGATTTCAGGGAAAAAGGAAAGAACAGCACTGCCTGGGCTAGCTGGAGCTCAATTGGATACCACACCACAAAGGCAGCTGAAAAAAACCCCAGAATGGGGAAAAAAATTGGCCCTGACAGGTAGGGAGGAGTAGGTGAGGGAAGCAGAAGACCTTCTGCAGCTCACCTCTTCATTATTCAATGAACCTGCTGGATTCTCAGCAGCAGTTCAGCTTCTTGCCCTGACAAAAGAGGGGTTTAGCTTGGGAAAGATAAAGGCAAACATCTGAGTTTTATTATCCCATTGTCCTTCCATTGCCTTCTGACAGAGCTGTGCTGGTGGGGATGTGAATGGTGAACACCAGAGGAGAGGATGGGCTGGGGCCATGGGGAATGGAGCAGCAATTCCAGCTGACATAAAGACAGTGACACTCATTCCAGAGGATTTGGATCATCAGGAATGACAAGGATCCATCACAGAATCATTCAGGTTGGAAAAGACCTCTGAGATCCTCAAATCCAACCAGCAATCCAACCCCATGCCCACTGAGCCATGTCCTGAAGTGCCACATCCACACGGGTTTTGAACACCTCCAGGAATGCTGGGGACTCCAGGCCCTGCCAACCCTTTCCAGGGAGAAATTGTTCCCCAGCTCCAACCTAAACCTCCCCTAAAGGGTCAGTGTAGGGTCAGGAGATGCCACCTGTCCCCATGGGGGTCCTGAGCTTGCTGTGCCACCCTGAGCTCTGCAGCCTCTGCACTTGGCTCTGGAGTGGCTCTGAGCACAGTTACACTTGGAGGGATCTCATCAGGGGCTGCAGAGAGTCACACAATCCTTGGGCTTGGAAAAAAACCTTGGAGAGCATCTGTGGGGGACTGGTGAGGGGATCTATAGGGGATCTGTTGGGGAAACTGTGAGGTATCTGTGAGGTATTGATGAGGGGGCACTTGAGGGGATTTGGGGGGGAAATCTGTGAAAGGATCTGTCAGAGAATCTGGGGGGGATCTGTGAGGGGACCCCTGAGGTCTGTGAGGGGATTTTTCAGGGGATCTGTGAGGGGATCTATCAATGGGGCTGTGAGGGGATCTGTAGGGGATCTATGAGGGAATCTGTAGGGCATCTGAGAGGGGATTTGGGAGGAAGCCTGTGAAGGGAGGCAGCCTGTCATCCTGATTTTAAAGTCCCCCATCCTGGTTACATGGTGTGAGCCTCAAAAAAAGAAAAAAAAATTGCCTGTGGTCAAGACAGAAGACAATTTTTTCAGGTGAATGTGAAGAAAATGGTTTCAAAATGTGATGATGGTGTCATGAGGAGTCAGAGAAGCACCTTATCTCCCTGACTGGAAAAGACCTTGAAGATCATCAGCTCCAACCCTTAACCCAGCCCTGCCAAGGCCACCCCTGCCCCATGGCCCTCAGCACCACAGCTCCAGGGCTTGGAAATCCCTCCAGGAATGATGGGGACTCCAGCCCTGCCCTGGGCAGCCTGGGCCAGGCCCTGACAACCCTTGCCAGGGAGAAATTCTTCCCAAGCTCCAATCTAAACCTCCAGCTCAATTCCTCTTCTCCCATCCCTTCTTCCTTGGGAGCAGAGCCCGACCCCCCCTGGCTCCAACCTCCTCTCAGGGGGTTGCAGAGAGCCAGAAGCTCTCCCCTCAGCCTCCTTTGCTCCAGGATCTGGACTTCTCTGGTCTCTCCAGACCCTTTCCCAGCTCCATTCCCTTCCCTGGACACACTCCAACCCCTCAATGTCCTGAGGGGCCCAGAATGACCCCAGGATTCAAAGATTCAAAAGTCCCTGTCAGTTTCTCTATTTGCTTGCAAAGTCTTTAGAGGTGCTGATCCCCCTGAATTTTGGAGCTCAGGAAACTGGATGGGAAAGCTCAAAATGGCTGCTGAGGGTCTGAGACTCATCAGTGATAAACGGGAGAAGTTTTGGCACAGGATGGGGGGAGAGAAGTTTTGGCAGAGGGAATGAATGGTGATTTGTAACCCCAGCTCAGAAGCAATCACAAACAAAAAAAAAAAACCAAACCAAAAAAAAAAACCCACAACAAGAAACAACCCCAAAACAATCCCAGCAGCTCCTCGGTTGTGTATTTCTCAGGAAAAAAAATACATTAGAGAAAGGGTGCATTATCTAGAGATGAGATTTCACTCTTTGAGATTGAAAAAATAATTTTTTCTTTTAATAGAAAGTGTAAGCCCTGCTCAGCAGGTCCCCAAACTGCCTCCTGGTTCTGCAGCCATCACCTTGCTGGCAAGAAGAAGAAGGAGAGAGCTTCTAAAGTGGGACAGGGAGATGGAGGAGTAAAGGGATCATCACCTCCACATCTCTTGGTTTTCTAGAGGTTGCTACAACTCCCCCCCACTTAGCCCAGGAGAGTTCTGCACCCCAGACATTGAAATATGTCCTGTAAGGATGCTTGAGCTGGTACTGTGGGTACCAACCTTGGGCAGAGTTGGGACTTGAGTGACTTTTCTTTGCCTGTGCAATAAGAGCAGATGAGATTCAGGCTGATTATTTAAAAAAAAAAATTAAAAAATAATTTAAAAATCCCCCTTGTGCCAACCCTTTGCTCTTCTCAATATATTTAATGCCCCTGAGGAGGAGCTAACCCACTTCTACACCACACAAGGGTTTCACCCAATCTATTTGACTTTTTTTCACCATTTTCTCTTTAAAAAAAAAAAAAAATCTGTCCCAGTGCATCAGACTCAATCTGACTGCCCTCCCCAGTACAACACTGGGAGACCCAACCACTCCTCTGCTTTATGGGGCCCTGGGGGTGAGGTAGGGAAAAAAACCAAACACTTTGAGCAAAGAAATCTGTGCTCATGCACCTGGAACACCCCTCCACACCACTTTTAGGGCTCCTGGTGAGCAAAGCAAACACAGCTGGAAAGAAATTCACCTCTTTTAAGGATGGTTTCAGCCTTTAGGGTTTTCCTCTGCTATTTCTGGCATTATCAGGAGCTCAAGGCAGCAGCTTTTAACAGCAAAACCCTTTCTATAGATCTATGTTATTTTTCTGCTTTCTCTTAACACACAATTGAGATAAAAATCTTCCCTTTTTTGCCACAGGGAATAGAGGCTCTTCTGGCAGGAAGAAGTGATCCAGAGATAAAATTGGCAGCAGGACCCTGGAGGAGTTTGGGTGCAAGTCAAAAAATGGGAGGTAACATCCACAAGGTTCCCTTGGCTTCCCTAATTCTCAGAGAGAAGAAACAGGCAAGGGAGGAAACAAAAATCAGAATTTAAAACATCTTCCTGAAGATCTGGACCTCAGCCAACCCAGCCCAGGGTTTTCCTAAGGTAGAAGGAGAAAAGGTGCTCAGCATCTTCCTACCCAAGGGGTAAAAGAAGGTGAGGCAGCTTGTGGGACCACTTTCTGGGACAAAAAAACCTAGAGAAATTCAGAATGATTTTCAGCACCTAAGGCAACACAGGCTCCCAAATCCATCTTCTTTAGTAGCTCCTAACAACACCTTGATAACTTTATCTCCTGTGGTTGCAGCTGTGTTGGAAATACCTTCAGAAAAAAGATGTTTTTTTCAGATAAAAGCCCCCCAAAACCAAGACCAAGACAGACTTGCTATGGGCTGTCAATTCTAAATGTCCTTAAAGATCTGGTGAACTTCAAGGTAGGCAAGAGGCTTGAATTTAAACACCAAATCTGTCTGGACTGTACAACCCTGGCCAAGAAAGGAGAAAATACTTTTTGGCAAGGTTGTCCAGAGCTGTCTAGTTAAATAAACACCTCAGGGAAAGCATTAATAAGGTAGAATAATTTTGAGATGGACCAGCAAAGGAAAATACCCTTGTGGAGGTCAAAATGTGGAGGAGTAATATTTGAACAGGTAAAAACAAAGCTGTCTAAAAGGAAACCAGAAGTATTTTTAGGCATAGAGATAACCTGCCAGGTTAGATGGGGTTTTTTATTATTTTTTTATTATTTTTTTTTAATTATTATTTTATTTTTATTATTATTTGTTGAACATTTAATAGGGATGGAACAGCATCAGAGGAGATGGGGAGATCTCAGGACAGGAATCAGGGTGCTCTTGGAGCAGGAGAGAGCAGGAGAAGGAATCTGAGCCTTGGTTTGAAGAATCCCAAGCAAGATGTTGGCTTAAAAAGCAACAAATTTCCTCCTCCAAGCAGTTTTGCTGCATTTTAATTGGAGTTAATTTTTTTAATTGACATTTGGAGCCCCATGAACTTTGCACATGAGTGGCCCAAAAGGCCAAACATTTTCCAACCATTCCAGTCCTTCATCCTTCTCCATCAGCAAGTGAGATGGAAAAAAAAAAAAAGTTTCTTTGCAGAAAAACCTTGGAAAATAAGATTTTCCACATCTTCCCAACCTCTTCCAGCCCCCAACCCCTGAGCTCTTCACCCAGAGGGAAGGAGGGAGTAAAGGTGGTGCTAAGTTACTCCAGGGAGCAAGGAGCAGACAGAGAAACCTCTTCAGGTTGGAGCCAGGATCCTGCACACCCCAACAGGCTGGGAAATCTATTTGGCCACAGTACCACAGATGAGAGGAAAAAAAGGACCTTAATTCATATCCTTGAGGTGGCTTCTCCACCTCTTTATACAGAATCCCAGCCTCCAATGTCCACTGCAAAGAGTAGTTGAGTTTAAGATGATTTCCAAGTGACACTTGTATTTTTTTTATTAGCTGGGATATTTTTAAAGCTCTTCTGCTCTTAAAAAAAAAGCCAAATAAATAAAAATACAGAAGCAGAGCTGATGGTTAATTAAGACTACCTGAGATTTTTTGTTTCTCAGGAATTTTACTGAACATAAAAGGCACCTGAAGGCAAAACAGCACCCAGCAGACAGCTATTTAATTAAAGTAACTCCTGCCTAGATGAGGCTCACAGAATGACTTTGCTAAATCAGGTTCCTGAGCAGAAAAATGAGATGGCTCATAACTATGCAGGGAAGCATCCTGGCTTGTGGGAAGGCTCTGGGAAGGAAGATGGTCGGGGGACAGAGGACAAAAGATAAGAGAGTGTGGATAAAAAAAAAAAAAGATAAGGAAAGTAGCAGGAAAAGGCCAAGGCCAAGGGAGAAGGGAAGATGAACACCAAGGCACCAGGCAAGCTGGAGCTGGAGGGACGTGAGAGGAATGAGCAGGGGAGAAAGGGGGGGGATTTGTAGAGTTGTTTTTTTTTTATTCCTGGGTCCAGCTCAGCAGTGTGAAAGCTTCCTCTGTTTGTTAAGGAAAGGCTTCAGCCAACTTCTCCTGAAAAGAATATTCATGGTGAGAGGAGTGAGGAGGAGAAGTGGGAGGCAGGGATTCAAGCAGCCCCAGGGGACCCCCCAGCCAGGGACTTGCTCAAAAAGAGTAGGAATTTCTCTGCTGTTGCTTTTTCAAGAGAAATAGCAACTCCCAGCTGGTGTTTAGCTAGAAAATGATCAGGTTATGTAGCTACTGATAGGGTTCCTACCAGGACAGATTGGCAACTGCTCCTCAGGGGAAGGGAAATTTGGATTTTTCTTCCAAAGCAAGCAAAGTGTCCCACTCCATGTCCCCCCCCTGAGCCTCCTCCAGCCCTGCCATCTCTCACAGCCACATAACCCCATCTTATCCCACAATTCCAGGATTGTCATGGTTGGAAAAGACTCCTGAGGTCACCACATCCAACCTACACCTGGGGGTAAGAAGGCACCAAGCACAGCTCCAACCACAGGTCCAACACTTCCAGCTGACAAGGGATAAAAATATTTAGGAGTGGATCCCAGCTCACAGCACCTGAGGCTGCAGGTCTGGCCCTCACTGAGACACTCCCTGTATTTTTTTTAAGGAAAAATCATAAAAAGAAGATCAATTATAAATTCAAGTCTGCTTGGGACCTCGGGTGCCTTTTATTTGAAATAAAAACCTTGAGGCCAAATCCCATCCTGCTGGGAAAAACAGAGGAAAAGGATGAAGGAGAGAGGATGAGGAGAAGGACACAGCTCAGCTCCCTCCTTGCCAAGTCAGGCTCAGCACAGATTTTCCTCTCCCTAAGCCACAGATCAACCAACCAACCCACCCCAACCATCCACCAGAGTACCAGGAATTTGTAATTAAATGGTTGTAATTAAATGGTTGTAATTAAATGGGTGTAATAAAATGATTGTACCAACCACTACACACAACCACCAGCTTGTCAGAGCAGTGAGAGCTCTCTTGGACATCTCTAAGACTGAGCATGATGTTGTAAATCAGGATAACCCCAGTCTCAGCTGCCTTTCATCACCTCTGCATCATGTAAAGAAAGGGAAGAGCAAGGGAAATGTTTCAAATCAATTCCCACAAGAATTTAAAAATCAATTGATTTAAAAACAATTCCCACCTGCCCACAAGATCTCCTCCACATCAGCCCCACCAGTTGCAGGCAGCAAGTTCTCCCCCAGAATAATCAGTTCTGATTATTGAGACCAAATTTGGGTGGTGATGTGGATAATCCAGCAAGATCTTCAACTCAAGTGATGGGTTCAGCCTGAAGGAGATGTCCTCTGGCTGCCCTGGCACTCTTGGAGCTGAAAACCAGACAGAACTGAGAGCAAAATGAGATTAATTCCTTAGCTTTTCATGGAAAAAAAAATTGATGAGCTTTGAACAAAGGAAATGGAGACCTTGACAAGAGTTCAAGAAGCACTCGTGGTGATGAAGGCACCAAGAGACCTGGAAATCAGGATGGAGGGAACCTGGAGGAGAGGAAATTCTACAGTTTTTGGTGTGTACAGCACTTATGAAGCTAAGAAGTGGTGAGCTTCCCATAAAGGAAAAAAATTAAAAAAAAAAAAATTAAAAAAATTGCTACAACATCCAATGGATTTTTACACCTTCTTTTTGGTTTCCTCCCACCCCTACAACCATGCAGAAGGGTTCCAGCAGGTGATAGAAACCCAAAACATGTTCCAAGGGTCAGAGGGAAAGGAGCAAAAACCACATCTGGCTTCTTTGCTCTGAAGAAATTCCTTAAAAACACCCCCCAGGGAGCAGCCCCTTCACACCAGAGCCTGGAGCCCTTATAAAATCATTCAGGGAAGCATTTGATGAACACTCTATAAACTCAGACATTATTTATAACATGCCAGGTCCTTTGTGTTTCTGTTTTATTGATCATAAAAATAATATTAAAACCCAAAATCAATCCCTAAACTCTGTATGTATCCAACTCTGCCACACTGATAGCCCTTAAGGGAACTACAGCCCAAACTTCAAACAAAAAAATCCACTCCTACTGCTCCCAAAATCAAACTGCAGGAATTGAAAATTCATTGCAAAATGAAAACATAGAATTATAGAATTTTCAGGGTTGGAAGGAGCCTTTAAGAAGATCCAGTTCCCAATTTTTATCCATGGGCAGGGACACCTCCCACATCCCAGGTTGCTCCAAGCTCCATCCAACCTGCCCTGAGACACTGCCAGGGATGGGGCAGCTTCTCTGGGAAACTCCACCACATCCATGGCTTTTTGGGGACTCCAGAATTGGACAGAATATTCCAGGTGGGGTCTCAGGAAAGAAAAAAAAGAGGGAGAATCCCTTCCCCTGATGTTCATTCTCCTCTCTTGATGCAGCCCAGGGGGTGATGGCTTTTTGGGCTGCAGGTCTTGACAGCTCATGTTGAGCTCCTCACCCACCAGCACCCCCAAATCCTTTTCTTCAGAAATAAAATCATTTTTTTCCCTGCCCTCAGAGCCAGGAGGAACCTCCAAGGGCCAAATCCAAGCTGATGGAGGGAGGGAATCAAATCTTGGAAGATGAAGCAGGGAGGGCAAGGAGGGGAAGCTCTGCAGGGTCTAGAGACAAAACCACTGCAGTCTGCAGCCCTGCCAGCTATTTAAATTTGATGGCATGAACAGTCAATCCCAGCCTCTTAAAAAAAAGAAATAAAACCAAAACTAAACAAAAAAAAATTAAAAAAGAAAAAAAAAAATCCCAGCCATGCACCCAAATCCCCTCCTTCATCCAGGCAGGTTCAATTCATTGCTGCTCTTCAGCAAGAGGTCTGAAAAAAATGAAAGATGTCCTTATCTAAATCTTTTCTTTTACCAGCCCTAATTTTGCACTGTGTATTTAGATACCAAAGCTTCAAATCCTGAGGATTTTTTGACACATTTCATGATTCAATCCTGAAGATTGAAAGTTAACTCACACAAAGTGGGCAGGAGAGTGTCAAGAAGATGGAGCTGGAGTTGCATCAAACCTGCTGGAAACTTCTGATGTGCTCCAAGAAATACAAAACCTCCAGGGCAAGAGCCCCAAAGACCTTTGGAAACAGTTTTGATGGGAATAGTGTCAGATTTTATTTTTTTTTCCTGAGATTGAAGGAGAGAATCATCATGGTTGGAAAGGAGCTTCAAGAGGATCAAGTTCAAGCAATGCTGGAAATTTATGACCCAGAACGGGTCCATTTCAACCACCATTCCTTTTTTTCCCCTCATTTCACATCTCAGTGCTAATATTTATTTATTTCCATGGATTTACACTGTCTGTGAACTCTCCTGGTCTCCCCAGAACTGCAGCCCAAGAGGTTTTTGTTCTCTCCTCTTCAACCTAAGATGAAACCAGGGCTTGGCTGACCTCATCTCAGTTCTTACACTTCAGCTGCTGAGATTCAGAGCACACCAAGGGAATGAATTAATTATGGCTGGATTAACAGCTCATTCATTAGATTAATCCCAGATTTTAGTGTTGATCTGGGCAGAGTCTCCTGCTCAGTAAAAACCTCCATTTTTCCATGATTTTGATTTCTGCCTAAGAGATGGGGGTAGGAGCAGCTTTGTTGCACCTCGGGTTTTTCTCTCTACTTCTCACCTCCCTACCTTAAAACCCAATAAAAGATTTTGGATCCCTCTCTTTCTGCATCTTCACAACATTCAAGCTACACCTTGGAGTTTCTGCCCTGGGGGTTGAATTTCTCAGCAGTGTAATGATGCAGAAGAGGATTTGTGTGTTGCAGACAAACACCTAAACCAACCATTTTTGTGAGATACAGCTCAAATCTACCACATACTTAATATAATTTTAAATGTTTTTCACCCAAACAGGTTGAATTGGAAGAAATCACCCTTCTAAGGAATCATGGAACCATCAGAGCAAGGTTTGGGTTGGAAGGGACCTTAAAGATCACCAAGTTCCAACCTCCCTGCACCTTCTCCTAGACCACCTTGCTCCAACTTGTCCTCAACACTTCCAAGGATGGGATATCCACAATTCCCTGGGCAACCTGGGCTAGTAACCCCCCTCCCTCCCACTACACAATTTCTCTCTCTTCTTTCAGATCACAGAATCACTGACAGTGGAGAAGTCCCTAAAGATCTTGTCCTGGTTTGGGACAGGATAAAGGTGATTTTCTGTCTTGGACTTTTCAGCTAAGTCTTAATGAAATTAACAGCAAGTTTTTCAGACATTTTGCCCCCTGGAAGGAGAAAAGGAGTAAAGAGGTCACACCTGAACCCCTCCTGTTGGGAGAAGCAGACAAGAGAAATGACCAAAATTGCCCAAACAGAGTATTCCATCCCATCCACCTCATCCTCAGGATAAATTGGAGGGATCACCAGGGTCAAACCCCTTCCTGCTTCCCCGTCTTCTCCTGTCCCTGCTTGCTTCAGCATCCTGGGAGGATTCCATCCCTTCCTCTGCCTGTGCTCCTGATCCATCCCAGCCTGAATCTGTGTGTTCCTGCCTCCAGCTCCCAACTGCTCCCAGAATTCCAGCCTGAACTTTCGTGGTGACATGAGAGTTATTGTGGGAAAGGGGGGAGGAACATGGGATCAATTTTCCTGTCTATTTATATATATTTAGTCATTTTTCCTATTTATCATTGTTTCATTCAAGCTGTGTAGTTTAGTTTCTAACTAAAGTCTCTCCCTTATTATTTTCCTTTCTTTATCAGGGAGGGGAATTAACAGAGAATCTGTGATTTGGTTTAATTAATTTTGGGCAGTGTTAAACCCTGACCCCAACCCAACGCCTCCATCACTCAACCCCATCCCTAAACCCCACACCAAGAGGTGATGCTGGGGTGCTCTGCCAGCCCCCTGCCACCCACCCACCAGTTCCCCCCCCCACAAGAGGCAGCAGTGATGATTTTTGATGGTTTTTCTTTCCCAAACTTGCCAAAATTCAAAGCGTGGCAGGCACCGCCCTTGGTCTCTTTCTCTCTGCCTTTTTCTCCTGCTTTGCCCAACCACCATTTTTTTGATTTCCAGATTTTGTTTCCCCTCTTGGAGATCCTAAGGCATCATCCCAGGTAATGGATTCAGTCCAAAGTGCCTGGCTGCCACGTTGAGCTTATCCAGCCACCAGAAATTATCATTACAATAAAATTCAGATGCTGCAGGCGTTGTTGTGGGTTGTTTTTTTTTTTTTAATGGCAGATGAGGTGGCATTTGGAAAAAAAAATATATTAAAAAACAAAGACAGCCATGAGTCCAGATGGCTCAAAACCTCTGAGGATGAAAAAACCTGACAGATCTGAAAGGATGAAAGGGGGGAAAAAAAAAAACAAACCAACACAGACCTGGCTGGGTAGGTAGAATGAGGGAAGCCTGTTGTGTTTAGCAAGCCAAGCACCATAAATCCAACCCCATCCTCTTAAAACCTGTACATAGTACTCATATTTGTCAGCAGTTGAGAGAAGTAGGAAAAAAATCCTCATTTCATGCTGTGATGAGAGCCTCCCAGCTCTAAAGCAAGCCAACTGCTGTCCAGTGCTCTATTCGAGACAGAGGGAAACACAAACCAGGGAAATGTCAAGAGCAATTAAGTGCAGCATTTTTCCTGCAACACAAATCAATTTGATAGGGCTCCCATCATTAAAGTTCATAAAAACTAATCCCCAGAAGTTCTGCAGGTGATGCTGGGTTCTTCAGCATCACCACAGCCCTCCCTGCATCCCCCGCTGCTCCACTGAAACCCTGCACAATGTTCTTATTTTTTATTGTTGCATTTTTCACAGTTCTGAGTTGGGGTTTTTTTTTCTGAGCCACCCAGGAACCTCTCAGCTTGAAACCAGTTTGCTCCTCGCTGCCAAGTGACCTTTGATTAACTCAGAGATGGAAGCAGAAAACGGAGCCCAGGGACCCGGAGCAGGGGATGGATGAGACCATGAGCCATGTGAGAAGGTGCAAGACAAAAGTTTTGGGTCTGGACTCCTTGGGATGAGTTGTTTGAAGGCACACAATGTTTTGTTTGTCACTGAGGAGTGACAGGAGCCCTCTGCCCCTGCCTGACCCCCGGCAGCAGGGATATTACTGATGGATGAGAGGAAGGCTGTGGATGTGCTCTACCTGGACTTCAGCAAGGCCTTTGACACCATCTCCCACAGGATTCTCCTGGAAAAGCTGTCAGGCCCTGGCTCAGGCAGGAGCACTCTGTGCTGGGTTAGGAACTGGCTGGAGGGCCGGGCCCAGAGAGTGGTGCTGAACGGGGCTGCATCAAAATGGCGGCCGGTCACTAGTGGTGTCCCCCAGGGATCAGTGTTGGGCCCAGTGCTGTTTAATATCTTGAGTGAGGATTTAGAGGAGGGCATTGAGTCCATCAGCAGCAAATTCCCAGCTGACACTAAGCTGGGGGGAGTGTGGATCAGCTGGAAGGCAGGAGGGCTCTGCAGAGGGACCTGGAGAGACTGGAGAGTTGGGCTGATCCCAAGGGGATGAGGTTGAAGATTCCAAGGGCCGGGTCCTGCCCTTTGGCCACAAGAACCCCCTGGGGAGCTCCAGGCTGGGCAGAGAGTGGCAGAAAGGGAGCTGGGAGTCTGGATTGCCAGGAAGCTGAAGAGGAGGCAGCAGTGTGCCCAGGTGGCCAAGAAGGCCAATGGCATCCTGGGCTGGCTGAGGAACAGCGTGGCCAGCAGGTCCAGAGAAGGGATTCTGCCCCTGTGCTCAGCCCTGGGGAGGCCTCACCTTGAGTCCTGTGTCCAGTTCTGGGCCCCTCAGCTCAGCTCAGCTCAGCTCAGCTCAGCTGAGGAAGGAGCTTGAGGTGCTGGAGCAGGTCCAGAGAAGAGCAAGGAGGCTGGGAAGGGATCCAGCAGAATTCCTGGGAGGAAGGGCTGAGGGAGCTGGGGGTGTTGAGGCTGGAGAAGAGGAGGCTCAGGGGAGACCTCATCACTCTCTCCAACTCCCTGAAAGGAGGTTGGAGCCAGGGGGGGGTTGGGCTCTTTTCCCAGGCAACTCTCAGCAAGACAAGAGGGCACAAGAGGTCTCAAGTTGTGCCAGGGGAGGTTTAGGTTGGCCATGAGAAAGAATTTCTTTCCCCAGAGAGTGCTCAGCCCTTGGAATGGGCTGCCCAGGGAAGGGGTGGATTCTCCAGCCCTGGAGATATTTCCAAAGAGCCTGGATGTGGCACTCAGTGCCATGGGCTGGGAACCACGGGGGGAGTGGAGCAAGGCTTGGACTTGAGGAGCTCTGAGGTCCCTTCCAACCCAGCCCATTCTGGGATTATATGATTCTATGATTTCATGTGCTGCTTGGATTTAATGACTTCAAATTGTCCCCAGTTGAAGAAGAGGTACAGTTGGTAAGTAGGAAATGTACCAAAAAGATGGCAACATGGGCAGTCAGGAAACACTTTGTTTCCTCCTGCATTTGAAGGAAAAAAAATGGTAAGGAAGAAGGAAGGCAAAGAGGAAAAATCACAGAAATGTTTGGGTTGGAAGAGACCTTGAAGATTGAGTCCAACAACCACTTCCCCATGGCCCTCAGCACCACATCTCCAGGGCTTTGAAATCCCTCCAGGAATGGGGACTCCAGGCCCTGCCAACCCTTTCCAGGGAGAAATTGTCCCCAAGCTCCAATCTCAACCTCCCCTGGCACAACTTGAGGTGGTTCCTTTTGTCCCATCCCTTGTTCACTGACCTGGAAGAAATTGTTCCTAATCCTGCTGCAATTCCTCATCCCTGATTCTTCTTCAGGACTCTAATCCAGAGTTCCCACAACCTCCCCATCAACCAAGAAAACCCAAAGCCATGCCAGGTGCCTATGGATGAGTCCTCCCCTCCAGTGTCCTTGGATCAGCACCTGGAGACCCAAGCAACTCTTTTTATTTTGTGAACCTTCATCATCCCAGAATTGTTCTGGTTGGGAAAGACCTAAAAGATCATCCAGTCCAACCATTAACCTACAACCCAGTCCCCACCAGGGGAACCAGCTGCAGAATTCCATCCCAAATCATCTCTCAGCACTGAGGGCCACGTGGTGTCCTGAGCCTGCTCTGGAATATTTTAACAGCAGGGGTCATGGGTAAGCTACTGTGCACTCTGATGTCTCTTATCTGGTCCTTTTTGCCTTTTTTTTTTTTCCTTTGATGATCTTTTTAAAAAAAAAGGAAAAAAGCCAAAAGGCAGTATCAAACAGAAAAGCCTTTTCAAAAGGTTTTGATAACAGCAGCCTGCTGAGTCCTTTTTAAAAGCAATTATTTTATGTAGGACTAACTCAAGAGATAAAAGTCAGCTCCATCAATGGAACAGACCCTGGAATAAGAACCAGTGAATGGCTTGGGTTGGAAGGGGACTTCAATATTATCCAGTTCCAACTTTTATCCATGGGCAGGGAAACCTCCCACCAGCCCAGGTTGCTCCAAGCCCCATCCAACCTTCAACTTCCAGGGATGGGGCAGCCATATCTCCTCTGGGAAACCTGGCACAGGGGCTCAGCACCCTCAAATCCAAGAATTTCTTCCCAATATCTCCTCTAGATCTCCCCTCTTTATGTTTCTTTCTTTTTTCTCAAGACTTTTTTTCTTGAAGCTCTTCAGAAAGGGAAAAGCTGACACATGGCAACCCAATTGCCATTATCAGTGAAATCCTTCAGCAGAGCATTTTAATTAAACAATTAAGTTACAGCTAAATTAAAACCAGGAGAAATGACTTTCTGGTGGGTTTTGGCACAAGCTGCTTAGGAGTTTTCATCTGCTTTCCTTTCTTCTCTTAACCCCTTGCTGGTGGAGACACAAGATGCAGTTTTCTGCCTTTCTCCTCCATGGCAAAGAACCATCACTCATGCTCCAGTATTTTTGTTGCTCCCAGTTCTGGTTTCACCCTCTGGGGAGTTGTCCCAATGTCCCCAACCTTTGCCCAGCCAAGGTGAAGCCTCCAGCACCTGCTGGAACCTCTGATAGAGTTGGGGACCAACCAACTTGGAAGCCAAGGAAATTTATTTCCATGCACCCCAGCACCCACAACAGTTGTGCTAAGGCTGAGTTTACACCCCCCAGGGCCCTACTCCCTCTTTATGGCTGTTCCACCATATGGAAAATGGTCATATTTAATCCCACATCTTAAAACAGAACCTGGAAACCCCACAGGTTTGCTGTCAAATCCCTGAAAAGCAACAGTGAACTCGTAGCCTCGTCAGGGAAGATGTCAAGAAAAGTATAAATTGGTTCATTTTAATGCAAAAAAAATAACCTGATATTCTTCACCTGTTTTCCAGTGATGGATCCCAGCAATTCCTGCCTGTGGACTGAGTGATTATTCCCATAGGACAGTGAGGGAAAGGCATCAAGGATAAACTCTTCAATCTCTAGTGTCAAAAAGTTGGAAAAACTCAAGTGGCTCCTCTTCAGAGGAGCTTTTTCTGCAGCTGAAATGGGAGCACACTGCCCTTGGCAGATTTCAGGGTGATTTGGGTAAAACCACACCTGAAGCTTTGATCTATTGAGTGGGACCAAAAAAAAAACCACAAAAAAAAAACCCCCAACAATTCTGAAAATTTCTGAAATGCAAAATGCTTTCAACAATGCTGAAAATTCTGCAATGCTGAGAGCAGAATGAATCCAAATGGTGTCACATTTTGGGAAATGGTTTGGTTTTAGGACACAGCTGTTCCTATCTCTTCAGGACAGAGCTGCTGACACTGCCCCACCACCATAAAAAGATCAAAATAAATTGCTACAAGCAGCTGCTACCCATCTACCTCTGGTTTTTCCCAGCCCTGAGCTATATTTGATATCATCCAGGTATCTATAGCATTATGGTAAGGAGGGAGCTATAATTTCCAAGGCAGTCTCATTAATGAAAAGCTGGAAACCAGACAAAATAGAGAACATAAACCACCCAACTGACAATTTTTTTCCTTCTGGATCTCAGATGCATTTGCTTCATAACAAGAATAAATTCTCTGCTCCACTCTTTCCCCTGTTTCCCATCACCTGGGTTACTAAAGCTGAACAATTCAGTGATGAAAGCTCTTTGCATCATCACTCAGCCCCATGGAGCTTCCTTTCAAGCCCAGCAACAAAACCTTTAGGGCTTGGGTGTCCAAATAATTGAAAAAAAAATTGAGCAACATCACCAGAGCTCAAAGGAGAGGAGCTGAGAGAATCAAAGTCCCCAGGAAATTCAGAGGAATTCTCTTTGGAACACAGGAAGAAAATTTCACTGGGATGTGGAAGAAACCCAAAATGCTGTGGACTTGAGTGACCCAAGACTCACAGAGCAGAATCATTCAGGATGGAGAAGACCTCTAAGACCATGTCCAACACCCCCAGCCAACTAAACCCTGTCCTGAAGTGCCAGGGACACATGTTTTTTAACACCTCCAGGGATGGGGACTCCAGGCCCTGCCAACCCTTTCCAGGGAGAAATTGTTCCCCAGCTCCAACCTAAACCTCCCCTAAAGGGTCAGTGTAGGGTCAGGAGATGCCACCTGTCCCCATGGGGGTCCTGAGCTTGCTGTGCCACCCTGAGCTCTGCAGCCTCTGCACTTGGCTCTGGAGTGGCTCTGAGCACAGTTACACTTGGAGGGATCTCATCAGGGGCTGCAGAGAGTCACACAATCCTTGGGCTTGGAAAAAAACCTTGGAGAGCATCAACTCCAACCCTTAACCCAGCCCTGCCAAGGCCACCCCTGCCCCATGGCCCTCAGCACCACAGCTCCAGGGCTTGGAAATCCCTCCAGGAATGATGGGGACTCCAGCCCTGCCCTGGGCAGCCTGGGCCAGGCCCTGACAACCCTTGCCAGGGAGAAATTCTTCCCAATCAGGGTGCTCAGGGATGAGGTTGAACATCCCCAGGGATGAGGTTGAACATCCCAAGGGATGAGGTTTGAAGATCCCCAAGGATGAGGTTAAACATCCCCAGGGATGAGGTTGAACATCCCCAGGGATGGGGTTGAACATCCCCAGGGATGAGGTTGAACATCCCCAGGGATGAGACCTCAACCACCTTGGCAACCTTGGATATTTTTCCAAAGTGGAGAAGCCAGATCTCTTCCCAACTCAACGAGCAACCTCAGGGCAAGTTTCATTCTCTCTTAAACCCCATAAATCCTCCTTTCCTAAAATCCAATGCCCCTCAAAAGCCAGGGAAAAAAAGAAAAGCTTATTTTGAAGGAAATGAAAACCATCAGGAAACCCCAGAGCAGTTGAAGGCAGGGAAATGAATAGTTAATGACACCATAAATCTTAGGCTGCCACATAAACATAAACACATTTTTTCTTGTCATGTGTAAAAGGAATAAATGTTTTATCACACTTTAACTCTGCCACACTGAATGATTTCCCTATTATTATTATTATTATTATTACTATTTGAAGGCAAGTTTTCCCTCCAAAGAGGGTCCTGTGAGGAACAAGTTATCCCCTTCTTTATTTGTGATTGGGCATCTTGGGGGAAATTTAGGTAAATCCAACATTACGAGTGAAATTTGGCTGACAACAGGGACTGGAAGCTTTTAGAGGGGCTCCTTGGTTTTTTAGGAGGTGAGAAAAAAAAAAGGAAGAGAGTTCCATGGACTGACATCTCTTGTCTTTGATGAAGAAGAGGAGATAAGAAGGAAGGAAAGAACTTTTGGGGTTTTTCCTAATACCCCAGCTCAGCAGCAAGAGACGCCTCCAGAGAGGCATTTTGCCTGGAAAATTGGGGAAAAACACCTCTTAGGATTAAGAAGTGACCATTTTTGGAGCCCTGTTGAGTAGGTTTATTCCTTAGGATAAAGAAATCACCACTTCTGGAGCCCTCCTGAGTAGGTTTATTTCTTAGGATTAAGAAGTGACCACTTTTGGAGCCTTCCTGAATAGATTTATTCCTTAGGATAAAGAAGTCACCACTTTTGGAGCATTCCTGAATAGGTTTATTCCTTAGGATAAAGAAGTCACCACTTTTGGAGCCCTCCTGAGTAGGTTTATTTCTTTGTCACACATGTCCCAAGGGCTGCCCATGGAAAAAAGCCAATAAAATGTAAATTAATCCCATTTCCAGGATGATTTCCAAAGCAAGGTCCTCTGGTTCTGGAGGTGAACCTTCCTGAGGCTGCAGAAAGCAAATTTTCCCCAGCTTTTGGTAAAAACACTTGGAAAACAGAGTGGGAACTATTATTTAAGTGGAAAATGTAATTACAGTGAAGAGCAGCATGAAGAATTCTGCCAGGGAAAGGGGAGTGACATTACTCTTAATAATTAGGCAGGAAAACACAGGGGAAAATGGATTGGAAATATAAAAAAGGTGGAGGAAAAGATAAATTAAGCTTAAAACCAACCTTCAAGACCATTTGGTAGGGTGTCTAAACCAGTAAAATGAAACTGATCTTAGGCAGAAATTCCACGTGCATCGTTTGAGCCCTTTTTTTTTTCCTTTTCCTCTGGAAACCACAGGTTAATAATTGTTCTGAATTTTTGATAGGCACAAGCAGCCAGGAGACAGCTTGCTTTGATTCCCTGTCACCTCTGCTTGGAGACTTTCCCTCAGTTCTTTGTGGGAAAGAAGTGCAAAGTGTTCTTATGATGATGATTATTCTTCTTCTGCAGAACCTTTCAGGCAGGGGACAATCCAACTTCCAGCAAAAATCAACCCCCCACCAAAAAGAAAAGGAAAAAAATGGATGCTGAGACAATTTCCCAGGATGGGCTGGACCACCAGGACCAGTCAGATGAAACCCATCCTCTCCCAAGGAGAAAACAGAGATGCCAGACAGCCCTACACAGTCTGTAAAGATAATTATTAGTTAATTAACTATAATCAGGTTGATCCCACCTATTTTGAGACAGACAATTACTATTTAAAGGCTTTTCTTTTTTGTCCACAGCTCCCTAAAGGTTTTAAACAAGCAGACTCCCTGCAACCCCTGGGATATCTTCACCATGAGAACTTTTTCCTGGTAACAAATCCCAGGAAACTGCATTCTTGTAGCCTCAAGGAGAGGCTTGAAATCTCAAGGAGATTTCAGTCCAGACTTTCTTAGCAACACCTCAACCACTTGGGTATCTAAAGGTGATGGGGAGCAGGGGAGCTGTGGCAAACACTCCCCAGGGCTCATAAAATCAGAGAATAATTTGGGTTGGACCTCCAAAGGTCACCCAGGGACACCTCACCTGGATCAGGGTGCTCAGAGCCTCCTCAAGCCTCACCCTGAACATCCCCAGGGATGGGGCTGAACATCCCCAGGGATGGGGCTGAACATCCCCAGGGATGGGGCTGAACATCCCAGGGATGAGGTTGAACATCCCCAGGGATGGGGTTGAACACCCCCAGGGATGGGGCTGAACATCTCCAAGGATGAGGTTGAACATCCCCAGGGATGAGGTTGAACATCCCCAGGATGGGGTTGAACATCCCCAGGGATGAGGTTGAACATCTCCAAGGATGAGGTTGAACATCCCCAGGGATGGGGTTGAACATCTCCAAGGATGAGGTCCCAACCACCTCCCTGGGCGACCTGGGCCATTTTTCCAGTGCCCTCATGGTACAGAATTTCTTCCTAACATCCAAACTAAATCTGTTCTTTAATTTAAATCCATTTTCCCTCATCCCATCCCTCCAGCCCCTTGCACAAAGTCCCTCTCCAACCTTCCTTTCAGGCACCAACTTCTCAAGGCACAAGGAACAAAACCCTTCCACCTTTTTCCAGATCCTTTCCCCTTTTTCCCCCAGCTCTAACTCCCACAATGAAGTCCAACCCAGTTCACTCCTGTTCTACTCCAATTTATTGATTGTTTTGTCCAGAAATGCTGCCTCCTTTAGTAGGATTTCATTTCAGCAGCAACCCTCAGGTGCTTTCATCCCTTCCTAGCCAACACCACCCCCCTGATTCTGGTTTTTTTTTTATTTTTCCTGATCAATACTGCTTTGCTTTTCCCTCCTGAGCCTCTGGAGCAGGATGAGGATCACTGGAGCTGGATTTTGGGGTGAGCCCCATTGCTCAGACACTGCTGGAAGGGTCTGGTGCAGCTGGAGCATCATTCCCTCCCCTTGGCTCCTGCAAATGCAGGAGCTGGGGAACAAATGCCAGATGCAAATCAGTGCCTTGCTCCTCAGAAAACATTCAAATAGTTGTGCTAGAAGGGCTTCAGATTTTTTTTTTTTCCTTCAAATGTAACCAAACCAAACCCCTCCCCACAGGGACACTTCCAGGACCCCTTTTTCCCATCCATTTTTCCACATCTGAAAGAACCCCCTTGGGAAAACACTCCCTGCTCACAGCAGACACAATTCCCAGTTTCAGCAAGATCACAAGCTGTTAAAAGAGTCACAATTCCCAAGCAAACTCTTCCCAGCCCCATTTTTTTCCCCAGATTTCATTTTATCCCAATTATCAAAAATCAAAGCAGGCTGAGGATCCATGGACTGCCCTGAGCTCTGCCAGGTGGGAAGGAAAAAGGGGAATTACCTGCATCAGGACCATTTGCTTGGATTATAATTTGATACCTCACCTCCCAAAAATCCACCTCTCCAGGTTGTTCTTTGTCCCAAAGTGGAATTTAAGAATTATTGTACCCATTGCTTTGTTATTAGTGATTTGGGGTAACACCTCTGGCTCTGTGGTCAGAAGGGATTTGGGTTTTAAAGCTGGGCTTGGGGACACCTGAGGGACATTTTAGCAGCTCCCCATCCCTCCCCAGCTCCAGGGATACAGCCCCAGGCCAGGGAGTCCTGGGAGGAGCTGGTGCAACCCCCAGAGGGGAGGAGATGTGCAAATTCCCTTTCTCCTTTATTCAACCACTTCTTAATTATCCAAAAACCCACTGATCACTGCTACCTCCAGAGCCAGAGAGCTCTTCACACCCCCAGCCAAGAGCTCTTCTGAGTGCTACACAATAAATGAATCCCAGAATTATTTGGGTTGGAAAAGAGCTTGAACATCACCCAGTCCAACCATTAACCCAGCCAAGGCCACCACTGCCCCTCAGCACCACATTTCCATGGATTTGAGAGCCCTCCAGGGTGTTTCTCAAGCCTATCATGGGCAAATTTGGTTTTTGGAGTCACCAGTATCACCAGTATCACCAGTTCTGGTTTTTTTTTCCCCCCCACAGGTTCAACTTATGATTACTTAAGCATCTGGGATTTAAATACAGCCATTAATGCTCTCTCTGCAAATTAATCCTACCTTTAATTAGCTTCTAAGGAGACATTTTATGTACTTGTGTTTCTCAATCAAATTCCAATAAAAACTGGAAGAACAGAAGATGGAAAAGCTCAATATAATCTCCATGTGTATGTCCTCTCCCTCTGAATCCCAATTTCTTTTCCTCTGGGTCTCAAGGCACTTTGAGGGATGCCATAAAGCAGCTGAGTCAGAATCCCTGGAAAATGCAGAGTTGGGGCCTTCAGATAACACAGAAAATCTTTTCCTGCCCTTCATTCCTGCCCATCATTTTATTCCTGGAATTTTTTTCTTATTTGCTGGTCTGCAGAGTTGGGAATGAACAGAGCCTGTGGGATGGAGCCACCTCCACCAAAAATGTGCTGCTAGCTCAGGCATCTCTCCAAGTCCTTGAGATCCATCAGGACACACACTGGGAATCCAGCTGCCTGGAATTCTTCTCCTGGGCAGGAAACTGAGAATCCAGGCAGGCTGCCAACTGGTTTCTGCTTTGTCCTGTGCCACCAGCAAGTCACCCTGCCCCAAAGAAGAGGTTCCACCCCAACCTCCTCTCCTGGCTTTGAATCACAAAATCACAGAATATTTAGGTTGGAAGAGACCTCCAGGATCACCCAATCCAAGATCATCCACTTGAAGGATCAAGCCATGGAAATTTGGCAAGGAACCAAGTGGTGATGATCCAATGGGAAATGTCCCTTGGGTGGAATTAAATGATATTTAAGGTCTTGCCCAAGGTAAAACCATTCCATGAGACTCAGGCAGAATATTTCAGCTCAAGTTTTCAGCAGTTTTCCCCATGGAAAAGGAGCTGTGTTCCCATCAGGAGGAGGTTGGTGGCAGGGCACCAGGGAGCTGGGCAGGTCCCTGCCCATCCCTAGCTCCATGTCCCACCACCACTTGGACCTGGACACCTTGGACAATGGCTCCAGCTCTTCAGAGAGGGAGAAAATGAGATCCATCAACACAAACATTCATCCTCCTGAGCCAGCATCACCAAGCTATTGCTGGCCATGGTTCTCCACAAAAGCTTCAAAAAATCACAAAAAGCGAGGGGTTGCAAGGGACCTCAAAAGATCATCCAGTCCAACCCCCCTGTCCCAGCAGGATCCCCCAGGAACAGATCCAGGGGGGTTTGGAAGCTTCCAGAGGAGAGTCCACAACCTCCCTGGGCAGCCTGGGCTCCCTCACCCTCCCAGGGAAAAAGCTTTTCCTTAGATTTATTGGCACCTCCTATGCTCCAGCTTGTACCCACTGCCTCTTGTCCTGTTCCTGGACATCACTGAGAAGATCCTGGCTCTGTTCTGGATTCACCCTTTACATATTTATGGACTTTAATGAGCTCACTCCTCATTCTTCTCCAAGCTGCAGAGCTCCTCAGCCTTTCCTCACATCTCAGGAGCTTCAACACTGCTGGAGGGGTGAAGAAAAACCATGAAGGAAGTCCAGCTATGGACTCCTCCTTACTAAAACACTGTATAAAAATAATTAGGGACCTAATACTTTTCAAATTAGCACCCTGGTGCCAGGTGCCTGGCAAAGGTAACTGTTGCAATTGTGATTTTTTTCATTATTTCAGTTTGTTCTCTAGTAGGAGACCAACCCTCAGTTCTCTGGGAGGACCAGAGGAATCAAACCCTGCCTCTCATTTACTGCCCCAGAGAAGTTGGATGAAGCAAAGAGAGCAAATAAATAGCAGCAAAGCACCACAGGTATCCTGCAGCAGGCCAGATACAAAGATGATGGAGCAGAACTCATTTATCATGCTCTTTAGGCAGCAGCCACCAGGTACCTTCCCATTTATCCCCTCTTTAATTATGCACAGCAGCTCCTCTCCCATCTCTACCCATCCCCAACACTGCCATTCATCATTCCCATGCTTTATGTCTCATTCTATTTTCCTGCTCTCTTGTCTTTCCTGGAGTTCAAACGAGAGCTTTTTTATTTATTAGTTTTTTTCCCTACAAAAAGGAGCCCCTCGTGTCCCCCCCACCCTTGGATCCTCCCCTCCATCCCTCCTCCCTGCACAGCCAGCATCACCTGGATCTCCTGATGAAACCTGAGGGAACAGGGTTGGATTTTGTCCCATATTTCACAGAGCAACAGGATGGGAACTGGAAAAAGAAGTGAGGGAGGTGGATTTCTCATGGGGAAGAATCCTCAGTCACCTCCCATGGTCTTAAATCTCCAGGGGAAGCCAGGAAAACCTCTCTGCACCCCCAGCATCCTTCAGCCTGCTGAGGACACCTCTCCTCCTTGCCCGATTCCCTCCAAGATTTCCTTTCCCTCTCATTCCTCCTCTCCCAACCCATCATCTTCTGTCCCTCTCTGTCCTCCTGGCTCTGTTCTCCTCCAGAGAACTCACATCAATAACACTGAAGAGGTGGAATTATTTTGTTAATACTAAAAGGTCTTTATTAAAGACTCAGATAGAATGTTAAGAGTTCTGGGAGCAAAATTCTTCTCCAGTTAATTCTACTGGAAAAAAAAAACAAAAACACAAAACTGCATTAAAACTGTATTTCATTTTTTTAAGCCCAAGACGTGGAGCTCATCACCAAGCACTTGTTCAGTTAACACACTGCTTGGAGATGAAGTGACAGAAGTGCTGGAACTAATTAAACTCTCTAATTCTGTCATCCCAGCCAAATTCAAGTCCTCCATCATCTGCCTTACTCACTACCTCATCTTAAAAAAAAATAAATATATATATAAATCCTCTGTGTTTCTGGAAATACTTTTGATACCCTTATAGCCTCTGGTTTTCTCCTGACCTTTAGCTGAGTGAGTTCTGCATTTATTCACACAAACTTTGGTACCTATATCCCTCTGACAGTAATTCAGGTTCTAAAAGTCTCTATAGATATGTACAAGCACATTTTTCTGGACCCAAATATCTCTCAAGCAACTTCCCAAACACAAAACTTGGAACCAAATTGCTCCTAAAAACCAGGAGCACTTTAAGGGGGAAGATGGACCCCAGGGAAGGAGTTTCCCCCAAAAAAAGGTTCTCCCAACTTAGTGTCCATCACTTTGACCATCACAAAAGCTCTTGGCAAAGTCATTTAAGTGTTTTCCCCCCTCAGTTCCTGAGGTTATTTCCCTAAATCAGCTCACACAGGTGCTGACAGACTGGAAACAACTTTTCCTTTGTTTTACAGCAGGCAAAGGAATGATGGGATTTTGGTCCCCGAGAAAATTCCAGCCTCCTCCTGGCCTGTCCTCACATGGATCATTTAGCCAAGGATGAGCAAAAGGGCCTGGATAACAAGAAAAGGACAGAATTACCTGAGAGAACCAAAAAGCTTTGGTTAATGAGCCAAATTAGCACCCATGGGTGGTGCAGTAAATAGACTTTCCCAGCCCAAGCCCACACGTTGGCAGGAGGAATGTTCAGCCAGGAGCAGCTGATGGACTCTGCAATTATCAGGAAGAAAATTAGACCCAAAACTTCTTCAGAAATCCCTGCAAAGCACTCAGGAAAATTGCAGAGGCCAAAATCCTCTCCTCCTTCTCAGAACAACATGGCCCCTTGAAGCCACCTGAGCTCTGAGCTGCGAAATCCTGGTCTCCAGTGCCTGGAAATTGATGGGTCCTGGCTGAAGCTCTCCCAGTTTTTCTTTCCATCCCTGAAATCAAGATCCTGCAATTTCTTGCTAAGCTCTCATCCCTAGGGACTCCAGATCCCTATGTGTAATCACCCAGCTCCTGCAGGATGGGCAAGGGATCAGACCCAGCCAGCACGGGGTTAGGAAGGGCAGGTCCTGTCTGACCAACCTGAGCTCCTTTTATCAGCGGGTGACTGCCTGGGGGATGAGGGGAAGGCTGTGGATGTGCTCTACCTGGACTTCAGCAAGGCCTTTGCCACCGTCTCCCAGAGGATTCTCCTGGAAAAGCTGTCAGGCCCTGGCTCAGGCAGGAGCACTCTGTGCTGGGTTAGGAACTGGCTGGAGGGCCGGGCCCAGAGAGTGGTGCTGAACGGGGCTGCATCAAAATGGCGGCCGGTCACTAGTGGTGTCCCCCAGGGATCAGTGTTGGGCCCAGTGCTGTTTAATATCTTGAGTGAGGATTTAGAGGAGGGCATTGAGTCCATCAGCAGCAAATTCCCAGCTGACACTAAGCTGGGGGGAGTGTGGATCAGCTGGAAGGCAGGAGGGCTCTGCAGAGGGACCTGGAGAGACTGGAGAGTTGGGCTGATCCCAAGGGGATGAGGTTCAAGATTCCAAGGGCCGGGTCCTGCACTTTGGCCACAAGAACCCCCTGGGGAGCTCCAGGCTGGGGACAGAGTGGTTGGAGAGCAGCCGGACAGAGTGGCTGGAGAGCAGCCAGGCAGAAAGGGACCTGGGGAGTCTGGATTGCCAGGAAGCTGAACATGAGCCAGCAGTGTGCCCAGGTGGCCAAGAAGGCCAATGGCATCTGGGCCTGTATCAGAAACAGCGTCACCAGCAGGTCCAAGGAGGTGATTCTGCCCCTGTGCTCAGCCCTGGGGAGGCCACACCTCGAGTACTGTGTCCAGTTCTGGGCCCCTCAGTTCAAGAAGGATATTGAGGTCCTCGAACAGGTCCAAAGGAGGCAACCAGGCTGGTGAAGGGACTCGAACACAGATCCTATGAGGTGAGGCTGAGGGAGCTGGGGGTGTTGAGGCTGGAGAAGAGGAGGCTCAGGGGAGACCTCATCACTCTCTCCAACTCCCTGAAAGGAGGTTGGAGCCAGGGGGGGGTTGGGCTCTTTTCCCAGGCAACTCTCAGCAAGACAAGAGGGCATGGTCTTAAATTGTGCCGGGGGAAGTTCAGATTGGATATTAGAAAGAATTTTTTCACGGAAAGGGTGATCAGACATTGGAACGGGCTGCCCAGGGAGGTAGTGGACTCTTCGTCCCTGGAGACATTTAAAAAGAGCCTGGATATGGCACTCAGTGCCATGGTCTAGTGACTGCAGCAATAGTTAATCAAGGGTTGGACTCGATGATCTCTGAGGTCCCTTCCAACCCAGCCGATTCTATGATTCTATGATTCTATGTATGGATCCATGGAATTCCACATCCTCTGCCTCTGAAGCACACAGGGATGTCCTCTCCATCCATAGCCCCACTGGTGAAGGCAACTGGGACAGAATACTGGGATGGGGGAATATCCAGTCCCCATGACTCCCAATTATTGTCTGGTCCCTGCCATGCAGCTCAGGTGTAACTTCCCAGCAAATACTCAGAGGTAAAGTGGCAATAATTCCATACACTCATTTATCCTGCACTTGATTTACTGAAATAAATCATTTCTGTGGCCTGGCTTCAAGGGGAAACTTTTTTCTAAAGTCCTAACAAAAATCTAAAGAAGCCAAAGCATCCCAGTAAATCGAGGGACAATGTTCCAAAGCCTTCTGAACCTCCCCAAGAACATCAACATCTCCCAGTGGATGCAACCTCCCCTTCCCAAAGCAACCCTGGGCTGGATCAAGAATCCCAAACCAGTTCAGAGCTGAGAAGCCAAATTCATCACAGAATTTAGGGCTTGGAAGGGACCCCAAAAGATGGAGTCCAAGCCACCTGCCAGAGCAGGATCCCCTCATTCCCCACAGGAATTTTTGTCCTTGACAAATTCCTGGATCTGTTTTACCACTCAGGTCCCTCAGAGGTTTCTTTCCCCAGACCTCTAACTGAGGACTTTTCATTTCTGACCACCAAAAAAGAAGAAATTTGGGGGGAAAATGCTCCTGTTGGTGGGAAAAGACTTTTCACAGTTGCAAGAAGTTTAGGTAAACTCAGGTAATAATGGGATTTATGCTGCTCTAAAGCACTGAAGAACTTTGCAGCTCCCTGAAAGGGCAAAAAAAGTT